>NW_007577841.1:734454-815512 GCF_000690725.1 Stegastes partitus | reverse complement strand
CAGTGTTATCTTAATTTTAGATGTCAGAAGGGTTTTGTGGCTCCTGGTGCTTTCTTTTTTGTGGGAAACGGGTCCAAATGGCTCTTTGAGTGTTTATGGTTGCCGACCCCTGTTCTAGTACAGTTGAATTTTCTAGATGTAACGTCAGTCTTCTTCCCCTCTTAAATTAGAGACTATACACCTTTTCAACCAAATTCCTTGAAGAGTGTTTAAATAAGCTGATTCTCTGTATTTTTCTTATCAGTTTTCCAAAGATTTTAGCATCACAGACTCAACACTTAAAACCATTTCATGCAATATGTTGCTATATGGGCTGCAAGGTGGCTCGGTGGTTAGCACCGTTGCCTTGTAGCTAGAAGGTTTCTCGTCCCGGTGAGGACACTGGGATCATTCTGTGTGGAGTTTGCATGTTCTCCCTATGCAGCATGTGTTCTCTCTGGGTTCTCCGGGTTCCTCCCACACAGTCCAAAAACATGCTGAGGTTAATTGGTGACTCTAAATAGTCCATAGGTGTGAATGTGAGTGTCCTTGGTTGTCTGTCTCTAAGTGTAGCCCTGTGATAGACTGCCGACCTGTCCAGGGTGTCCCCTGCCTTCACCCTAAGTCAGCTGGGATAGACTCCAGCCCCCCCTCCCAACCCTAGTGAGGAGTGAGCGGTGTACAGATAATGCATGGATGTTGTTATACTGAGTTCTCAGCCTCTCTTTGCTGCAGCAGCCGTGCAGATGATGAGCTGAGTTAGATGAACACAATTTCATGTTAGCATGCACCACTGAATGCATCTTTAATCAGCGTGGCAGCCGTCCACTGAGGTGAATTGTGGTGCATGTGGCCAACTGTTAAAGCATATTGCATCACATAATTACCTCTAACAAGACATTTGCTTGAGCTTGAGTGTGGTGCTGTCAGCCGGAGGAACAACATCTTTAGGGCACGCAAGCAGCGCACCTTTACCAGCCGGGACACGAGACCAAGCATTGTTGTGAGTTTTGCATGTGTGAGGGGAAGCTTGTGTGCAACCTCATTAGCCTGCACGGAGACATTTCAAGTTGTTGTTTGGGGTGATGCACTCATGATCTGCTTCCTCGTTCATTAGCCTGCTCATTTATGCCACCCCTCCCATTTGTCTTTTGTCTTCCTCTCCCACTCTCTTTCACTCGCCATCACTTTTCTGCAGCTTTCTTTTCGCCCTCCGTCCATCTGCCACACAAACTCTGTTGATCTTGGCCTCTCTCCTCTTCCTCTACAGCTTTCCGTTTCCCCTCCCTTTTTTCTGCTTCCCTTCATCTGTTTTCTGTACTCTCACAGCTCTGCCTTTGAGCATAAAATACAGTGATGTCCTCAGACCATTACGAGAGCGCCTGCAGCGTTTCTCTTGCTCTCACTATCTATCACTCCCCCCTTCTCCAGTTTTACTCTATCCTCAGTGTATAAAGTCCCTCTGGCTTCAGTCTGGACACAGTGTTATACATGTATGTAGACTGCAATCAGCTCACATTAAATAAATGTCCTTTTGGCTGAGCCTGAAGGTATGGTTGGTACTGTGTGTGTATTTATGAAAGAGTGTGTTGTTGTGTGCCTTTTTCTATGTGTGCACCTGTTTATTTACAGTGTAGTCGTGTGTGTGTATTGTAGTCCAACCTAAAGAGATCCTTGCCTCCCTTTATCACAAAAATACAGCACAGTAGCCTCGAGTGCATGCCATAAATATCAAAAACATACAAACAACTCCTACAGAATCATCACGCATAAGGCTGGAGATGACAACCACTGTATATGCCAGAGAATACTTAACAATGTTGTAAAAAATCTTTGGTATATGTGTGATAAGAGAAGTGACTCGAGTGCAGGTACTGTCAATGAAAAATTTAAAGCAAGTGACAATGTGAGAACAATGTGACAATGTTTGTTAAGTGTGATGAACCCACAGAGAATTACCACGTTGGAGCTGCAGCTCCCCTCGGCTTTATGGAACTTGATGGCCAGTTTCAGCTCAGTGTTTAACTTTGGACTTACAACTTTCCTCTTTTGGTTCAGTCTCACCACTTTTCACAGTTCAGGTTCCCAGATGCAGCAGGCAAATGTTTAAAGAAACAGCAAAATCTCTGCGAATCTCACCTCTAAATGGCAGAGCAACATGTTTAGCAACCAGCTAATACTAAAAATAAATAAATAAAGTATATAAATAAGTAACCGTTTGCTAATGAGATCATCATATCAGCTTAAAAGGGTCAATATGTAAGTGTTGTGTTTTCCACTTATTTCTCCAAGTGGCTTTGAAAAAAAAAGAAGTATAATCAATGCTATTTGTTAATGAATGTCATAATTACTGCATAAACCACTATTTTTTTTGCCACTTTAATGCCTGGTTGACACCTGGCAGACACGAAGCAATGTTAGCATATCATTTGGAGGTGTGTTTTTGGCGTATTAATTAATTAATCTAAGTCCACGAGTCACTCCTCTTTTACCTCTGTTTTGGTCTCCACCAACTAAAAAGTTAATCAACATATTATCAAAATATGTGCAAGTGGAGCTGCAATTTTTGATGAAGATAAAATGTTGGCAGATGCTGGTAAGGATATCAGCAAAAATTCACATCTTCATTTTTATAATTGTTTTAATGAAAGAAAGAAAAATCTGTTAAAATAATCACAAGAGGATGTTTTGCATAACATTCAGGTCCACTAATATCTGAGGGAAATAACCCCTTTGTTTCTGGGTAGGTAGCATACATTGTGTGTTTAAGAGTTGTTTTTTTTGGGGTTTTTTTTTACAGCAGCTGTCTGCTACAGTTGGACATGTGGTGTAGAATGGTTATAAAGAACCAGAACAGTAAAGTTAGCTTACATTCGAACTTTATTGTCCCTTAAAGGCAAACTGAGGAGCTGAAAGATGCTGAAATGTTCTGCAGAGTAGAGAACATGATGTTCTGTTCATTTATCTTAAGAATATGCAGTAAATGTATTAATTAATGCAATAATTCAGTGGTAACATACACAGTGCCCTTTTCACGAATTTAGCATTTTAATGTGACCTTCATCATATCTACCATATTAACACAGAAGTGGATATAGTCTTATGTTAAGATCCATAACCATTAACAGCCAGTGCAGCATCTCCCTACAGCACAAGAGCTTATCTTTTTTCAGAAACCTCTTCGGTTGCCAGTTTGACTTGTCCGTCAATTCTTTATCTATTTCTTCCCTTTCACTTGTCGTCTGTGGGTGCAAAACATTAACGCTCTTCACTTAGACTGTCTAGTCTCACGGCAGAACATGTAACAGATAAAGGTCACGTTCAGTTCAGGCTGTGTTTTCTTTGAAAGACAGATCCCACCTTCAGATGCAGAAGGCTGAGGTGAGTAATAGAGTATGTTTTGCTGCACCTGTAACAGGCTTTTTACAGGGCTGTAGGGCTCCTGACAGTTTGATTCATGTAGTCACAAGGCTCATGCATACACATGTGCACATATACAAGCCCACGGTTTGTATATGTGATGCTGTAATGGATAACACAGGTGAGATGCAGTTACTTTACGGCTTTTCTCACCCTTGGAGCTCAGTCAGTATGCGGATGCATGTTCAGATCGCTCCCAGAACTTGCAACCGCAGAGCCAGGACCCTACTGTGTAATTTCCCCCATGATGCACAACCTGGAGCTGCTTCATTAAGAATGCATGTAAGACTAACCTTGTAGAGAATTTGTGCTTCAGCCCTTCCATCCAGATGAGCTTCGATTCACAGTGGTGACAACAGATGTGAAGCAGAAAATTGACTCTTTCTATACATGCCCAGGAATTCCCCACGGTGCTCTCATGATCACCTTTTCAATTTGTTCTTGTTCATTGCTACTGGAATTGTACGTTAGAGTCGCACAAAATAATCTCAACACATCCCATGTCAATACGAAACAAACTAGAAACCAGATGCTTGCATGGCTGTTGTTCAGTGCGAGCTTTGATGGTGTCATTTTAAGCCACTCTCTCAGTAAAGCATTGACTTTGTATTGAGGTGAAATACTTGACACATAAAGTCAAGTCAGGTAGGACTTTGATTTATACAGTAGTATCTGATTTAGACGCGCATTTTCAGTCAGGTGGAACAAACTCAGTTCAAATACATATAAATTGAAAAATACTGCCTGCAATCTTCACCAAGTTTTAGTGGCTTATGTCCCCAGATGTATATCAGCAGGTTGTATAATGTCCTGCAGTTATTTTTTTTCAATTATTTGCAACATTACTGACTTGACTTTTGTGGTTAGTAACGTCAGTCTGCCTGTTGCTCTGTTGGTTAAACCACAACTTGAACCAGACTGAAATATCTCAACTATTAGATGGATTGCCAGAAAATTGGATTTTGACATTCATGGTCCTCAGGGGATAAATCCAAATGACTTTTGTGATGCCATACCAGGAAATTTAGTCCAGACATTTTTAGTGTCCATAAAGTAGATTCCAATAAACCTGCTTACCTTGGAACCTTTAATCTAACAGAACCACTGACACAAAGCTTGAATTCGCCATGCATCTTTGATTTTTGTCTAAAAATCCTCAAAACACAAGACAACACTTAGCAAGATGTGTTTAACTTTTGCTCAACACTAACATATTAGTATTTACATTAAATGCCTAGATGCAGTTAGTTATTATATGTTATAGTTATATTATTGTTTGTCTAAATTGTTGGTCAAGTGTCCACTGATAATTCAGCTCCACTGAACAGACATGAAACATGCAAGATTACAACATCAGTAATATGCTGTAAAGATTGCAACCTTTCTCAAATTGTTAGTCTCAAGAACATTTTTCACGTTGCTTTCTTTCATTTGAGGTGTGACTTGGGGGGTAGATGCAGATAGGAAATGATTGTCCAGAGAAGGCTTTGTTTCAATAAGCTGAACAAACATTTGCATGACAGTAGTGGATGGAAATATGCATCAATTCATATGTTCCAGCGCATATTTTCTTAAAAACCAAGTAAAATGTGCTCTAAACTTGGATGAAAACATAATCCAACTATACTCACGACTGCACCTACTTACTAAACAGAGTTGCAGTTACAGCAGTTGGCTGCAATGTAGTTATTTTTATTAGATAAAAAGGTAAATAATATTATTTTTTTAAATTAAATTTAGGGACAGGCTTTTGTTGTGGCTTTACCAGGTTTAATATAGAGAATGGCCCACAGCTTACTGTGTTGGAGATACAAACAACTGATTTTCATTTTTATACAATTTAGTGGTTTTAAATTATGAATTTCCCAGCAGCGACAGAAAAGTAACTACATGAAATCTGTTTTTTTGCTGAAAAGAGGAATTCCCCTCGCAATATTTTGCATGTCTGAAATATGGTCACACATTTTCCTCCATTGAAGGACATGAAGGCTTGTTTATTTGTATGAAATCCTGAGGGGCTTCCACCCTCTGTCACAGTCCGTCTGTGTCACGCACAAACAAACACACACTGTACGCTGCTCGTGCACTTTAACTCTGTCTCACACATACACACCTGTGCACTCGGAAACACACACACACACACACACACACCTGTCGGTCTGAGTCAGATCTGTTGCCGTGAATAATAGAAGACTTGGCTGAGGTCAGACTGCACAAGTGCAGTGGAAACTGGGGAGCGACTTTCACTTAAGCATGCCAGCCATTTATAATAAGTCGGAGAACATGTCTACCAAAAACTAGGCCAAAGCACACAACACTATGATCTCACCAGGGACTGCCAATTGTAACAATATATGGTGGTGAAGTTAGAGCAGCTACCAACCAGAAGGCTGGTGGTAAAACAGACAAACCTCAGCCAGCAGGGAAAATAAAGTGTGGCGGAAACTGTGAGTCACTGTCTACTCTTGTAATTACTACTGATTACTACTGTTAGCAAACTGAGGGAAGCCTGAGTAGAGCTGATCAGAAGGGTGCTGATGGTACTATATGATACACAACACCCCACTGCTGTTGTTACATCTGAGCTCACAGGCTTTCATTTGCCCTGTTAGCCATTAATGAGCGTAACCTGCTCCTGCTGCGAATGAAGAATGCATCTTTTCATGCCATTTTAATAGGTTATGTACATTTATTGTGTTCACTTCTACATTTTAGCTCATGACTCGTGTTTGAGAATATTTTTATGTCATTATTGTGTCTGTAAAGCAAGTCTGGAAACAGCACTGTGTGTTTTTGTGAGAAAAACAAGTGTTTGCTGCCATTTGGTGGCAAGACTGTGTTATTACAGCCAAAAACACACAATAATTGGTTCACACTATATGGCCTGCTGTGGTTCACCCTGAAGCTCTTTTGAACAGCAGCAGTGATGGATTACCCTCTAAGGGAGTGCAATGTAAAAAATAATAATTATAATAATGCCCCCATTGACCATCCCTTTCTTCTGCTCTCTCTACAGTTTGTATGTAGCCGTTTTTGTTTAGGAAAGTTTATAAGGTGTAAATTCATCCAGAAATATGCACCACATAAGCCCAATCTACCCCAAAATGCTAACATATTCTAATATGTATTTTATTTCATTGCCAACTTCTATACGATGTGAACCAAGTTTATTGCAGTTTTACTTTTAGGTTCTTATCATTTCATTTTCTCGCATTTTTGTGGTACAAGCTGTATTACTAAATGCATTTGTCGTAAGTTAAATTAACACAAACCAACTAAAACATGGTAAACCTGCAGTCTGTTGCCCCCTCTGACCGTCTGGAGCCACAGCTGCTTGCTTTGCCTGGTTGTAATCATCAGTTTAGGAAAACTGATTTCAGATTTCTTTTTTTATTCTGATCATCATTACAGAACAGACAGTAGAGAACAGCTGGCTGGACAACATAGTGCATGTGACACATAAAACAACTCATTACTCATGAAGTGATATTGTGCATTTTGTTGCATGTATAATTACAATGATACAGTTATACAAACATGGATTTTCAAATCATACACGCTACTTTAACCTGCTTATTGCTGTCACTCCCCTGCACCCTCATACACACACACCATACAACAAGTTGCATCTAGAACATTACGGTTTCCAGTAGACATTACAGGGTGCAAATCAAACTGCAGGGAGGTAAAGGTTTGTAGCCCGAGCTTGTTTATGCAACAGAAACTGTGAATGTTTTATTGAGTTTTATCCATAAATCATAGTTAAAGACAGTTCTGGAACACAAGGATACGCTGTTTGAGAGTATTTGTGAGTTTGTGTGCATGTGTGCATGTGTGTGTGTGTGTGTTCATTAAGGTGAGCTGAGGTACATCTGCAGAGCGGGGGTGAAGATTAGAACAGTTCCCAGTATTGACACTGTGAGAAAGGCCCACAGGAAAATCCTGTCCAACACCTGAGCCACGAATTTCCAGTCCTGTACCACCTGATGAGACAATCAGATAAAGAGAGAGACAAAAAAAAAAAGCTGTGAGTCTTTTTCAAATCCAAGCAATTGTTCACAGCAAAAAACATCCCTCATTCAGGACACAATAAATACTATGAGTGCTTTATGATACAAAAAAAGGAGTTGTAGTTCTAGTGAGTAAAAAAACTGCAAGAATGTAAAGAAATCCAAGGAGAATGGAACACAGCATGCTTGCAGGAACATTGTGTTTCGGCTTGTGTGCTATGTGTTATTTTATATTTGCTTCTTTGTTACAGCACTTTGGTCTGTCTTGGAGTTTTAAAGTACTATATAAATAAAATTGGATTGGATCGGAACATTTGTCGCATGCTATCTTCCATGGCCGCCCACTCCCACACCTCTCGTATGAAGTGCTCCTTTTTGATGTGACGACTGATGTAGCGGACTGAGTTTGTGGCTTTCTCCAGCATCGCCAGCCAGGCTTGGTTCTCGTCCTCTTTTCCTCCAAGGGGGCCTCTCTGCTGACCGCCACTGTGCCCAGGGACCCCCCTCCTCCCCACACCTCGGCGGGGCTTCAGCTCCGGGCTGCGCATCTCGAAATCTGGATAGTGGTACCTGGAGAGAATAGCACGACGTGAGTTTTTTTGGTTGTTTTTATTTTGCTTATGCAGATTCTGATTTATTCTGGAAAGGAAAGACTGATAGCACTCTTATGTAAAATATAAAATTACTTGAAGGAAACTGACTCACTTTAGCAAAAAGGATGGACACAGGGGGAAACAGCTGGGCGAGCTTAGTCCTGATCAACCAGCACCTCTTAAGCTCATTCTTTGCATATTATATCAGTTCAGTTCACTTAAAAAAACTGTTTACTGTCATATTCATCAACCCTCTGAACTCCAAACTCCCCAGGTTCAAAAAGCATGTTATCTTTGAAAAAACATAAGAAAAAAATAAAAAAAATAAAAAAAGCCAAATTGCCACCAGTTATCAGAGCTAGAAACTTTTTGACAGTCCTTGAACTAATGACTTGTGACTTGCAGTTTCATCGAAAAGCTTCCCCCAAACTAAGCTTAAAATTGTGATATCTCTAAAAAACGACGTTATGGGTCTCATTTAAAACATCACCAAATGTGAACGGTTTGCTTTAACTGGACTTTGTAAAAAAAAAAATTTTTAAATAAATCTGACCTCCTCAGCACAAGCTATTCGTGACTTAGCTGCAACCAAAAATCAAAAAATTTGAGATATTTGGGCTAAATTGGACTAAACTGTCTGCATTTACACAGAGCAGCTAGGAGAGAAGTATAGAGAATTGAATTAAAAAATAAAATAGGAAGATGACTGGAGTCTGTGGAGACACACTGTTTTTTTCACAGTATTGGCAACACCTGTGGGCACCTGGAAAAATGTTGTACATGTTGATTCCATGTTTTTTCATATTTAAAAAAAAAAAAGTAATCAAATAAATTCAACTTGCTTTTTCTTATTTTTTTCATGACATATGGCATTATAACTGTGTCATGCTGCAGAAAAGACATGTTTGAGTTCTCTCCACTTCTAGCCATGGTTGTGCTGTTTTAGTAGAAGTGCAGGACTTTACACTGCAGTGAAAAATGAACCAACATTCAGTGAAAATGTGAGAGGAGCAAAGAAAGAAATGCACAGAAACTGATTTGGGTTCAGAGAGTTAAAGTGCAGATGGTGCATTTCTGCAAATTGAAAACCCTTTGGCCTGTATGTCTTTACATTTACCATAAATTCATTAGTGTGGCATCAATCTCCTGTATTAACTCCTGTCAAAAAAGGATTAAAAAAATCTTTATTTACAGCTGCTCATGTGTTACCTGTCAGTGTGCCCCCTCATGCACAGCAGTCTGGGCAGTCTCTGAAGAAAGAGGCTCTTTACCCAGGGGGCCATGGGGTGGTAGGTGGCAGAGGAGCGGTGGTGGACGTTAATCACAAAGACGGTGACGATGATGGAGAAGGTGACGAAGATCATGATGAAGAGCAGGTACTCTCCAATCAGTGGGATCACCTGTAGATTTGAAAATGTGACAGTTATGCAATCAAGTAGAAAGCTCACTCCAATGTGTATTATAGGTGCTATAAACATTAAATATACATATTATGAGTTTCATAAAAACACACTACTGTATCTATTCAGTACATCTGTCTTTGAAAATCTAACAGTTTCTGTAGTTTGGTAAAATAATCAAAATAATATATTGCTGGTTTCCAAAATGTTTCTTGTGTAATGCATAAGAGAAGCTGATGTTTATTTAGTCATGATGGCTTTATGAGTTGCAGTGCAGCACAATTTGTTTCCCAGTGGTGGCATTTACATTAACTTATGTACTCCACTTACGCTTTAAAATTTTGAGGCACTGTGACTGAGTATTTTCCTCTTTATTCTGCTTTAAATTGCAATCTTCCCACTACATCTACATAAAGGCCGTACAGAATTATCCCGGTTTTAAAGTTCAGTCAAACAACGTTAGTAAAAGCACCAGTGTCGGTGTATTAAGGTTATGCAGGACTTTTGTGCAGGAAAACATAGTGGAATGTTATTAGTACCCATGTTATGATGAGTATTCTCATTATGAAACACAGATATAAACAATTCTGAATGCAAAATTTTAAGAAAAAAATTGTATTTTAAAGAATAAAAGTGCACTTGTTATGCTTATTAAACCTCTATTGAAACATCCATCCATCCATTATCTATACACCGCTTAATCCTCATTAGGGTCTATGGGGGGCTGGAGTCTATCCCAGCTGACTTAGGGCGAAGGCAGGGGACACCCTGGACAGGTCGTCAGTCCATTGCAGGGTTACACTTATAGACAGACAACCAAGCACACTCACATTCACACCTACGGACAATTTAGAATCACCAATTAACCTTAACATGTTTTGGATTGTGTGGGAGGAAGCCAGAGAACCCTGAGAGAACCCACGCTGCATGGGGAGAACATGCAAACTCCACGCAGAATGATCCCGTGTGTCCTCACTGGGACGCGAACTGGCGACCTTCTTGCTGCGAGGCAGCGGTGCTAACCACCGATCCATTTTGCAGCCCTCAATTGAAACAACACAACCATAGATAAGAGTATAATGAATATATATCTCTATATGCATATTTGACCTCAAATCATTGACAGTAGTATTTCTACTCTAACTTAACTAAAATTTTTCACGACTGTCATCCACAATAACTTATTAGCACGTAATAACTCCCAGGAGAGATCTCAGGCAAAATTATGGAAGTATATTGAGGAAAACTGCCTAATAGTGGACTAATATATATAAAATCAGTGATTCTGGACAGTCATTAATGTTTTGAGCTCTGCTTTCGGTGGAGTTTTATATTGGACTGAGATGTATCTGAAGTCAATAGCTTGTTAATTAGGTTGGCATGCAGTTGAAGCAGCAGGTAATTGAGAAGACTCTGCATGTGATCTGTTTTAATTAGGGCATGCTGCAATTAAGATTACAATCAGAATAAGTGAACACATGAAGAAGCAGGATGCCAGTGAAAAAGTACAGTAGAAACTTGACAAAGAGCTGTGTGAAACCCTCATCGTCTACCCACCTTTGAGGACGAAGGTATGATTTCTTCTATGACCAACAGGAACACAGTGAGAGACACCAACACTGAGGTGGAAAGTGACAGTTTTTCTCCTTCGTCCGATGGCAAATAGAACACCAGCACGGTAAGAAAGGACAGGCCGAGGCAGGGGATGATGAGGAACAGGGTGTAGAACAAGGGCAACCTCTTGAGGATAAAGGAGTATGTGATGAACGGGTACCAGTACACCCCATCCCTCCTGCTTCCCTTCACTCCTGTGGCGTTGAGGATCTCCCATTCGCCGTTGTCAAAGAAGTCTTTACGGTCCACGTAGTGATCCACCAGGACAAGGTCCACCATGTTTCCATCGTAAGTCCAGGAGCCGAACTTCATGGAGCAGTTCTGTCGGTCGAAGGGGAAGAAGGTGACGTCCATGGTGCAGGAGGACTTGTAGCTGGCAGGTGGAGTCCACGTTATGGTGCCGTCCCAGCGCACTATGGCTTTGGTCATCAGGGAGCCCTCAAAGCGACCATCCGCACTGAGAGGACATGGAAAAGAAGCAGGAGGTAAGATGTGACAGAACACACAGGGGGAATATTAAGTGGGAGAAATGGCAGTCAGGAAGGGCAAATTGATTTCGCTTACAAATGAGCCCCAAAGTTACCAAGCACTATCTCAGAATGTGCCGCTAATGTGTGCAGAGTGCTGTGTGACTCACTTTTCATACAGAACAATGTCAGGCAGCCAAATAGTTTCTGAAGGCACTCTGATGGAGGTAATACCCCCATAGTCATCTGGGTTCCACTTCAGCTTCACATCGACCCACTCCTTTAAAAAATAAATAGAATACATATGACGAATGACCATATATGATGCATTTAGCATACAAGGCTGAATGAGACACGGTTTTCATTTCAGCAGCACGGACAGCACAATGCTTCTGCACTTGAACATCTAATCAGATGTCGCATCGCTTTTTCTCCTTTTGACATTTAACAAGGGTGCAAACAAACAGCAAGAATAAATCTGTCACTGCAGTCTACCATTCTTTGTTGTCTGCACCTCTCAGTGTGCTACCAAAATTCCTCCTATGATATGATTTCTCTGATGCACCTTGTTTACAGCTGAATGTCTTGCAGCAGAATTCTGTTTCCCTTCCATCACTATTTATGTATTGGCACATTAAAAAGCTAAAGTTAAATATTTGTTAATTTCCCATATTAATTAATCCTACTTTTTTTTTTTTTTCCAATAACTAAAATTGCCACAGAACAAACTGTAAGAATGTACAATCTGGCACATGTAAAGTTTCTATGACACCTTGCACATTGACCATTAAGTGTGGATTTTGTTATTCTTTATACTGTATGTCACACCTGATCTGGTGTTAAATGGCCTGTGTTTGGGAACGTCTCCCATCATGGGCTTAAATTACAAGATGCTGAAGGGTTATTATGGAGTTTTTTTTGCCCATTGATGCCAAATAATTGCTGCCTACCCAGCTTTAGGTTGAGACATAAAATGTTTGTTGTCTTAAGTAGCAGTTAATAATCAAACATATTTGTAATATGTAACAGAAATCATTATTGAGGAATCAATTCCAGGATATATGCTGAAATGACAACAAAAAGAAAACAAGCAAAGGCAAATAGCAGGTTAAACCTTTCCTAATCTATTAAACAGTACATAGGGCTTCAGCTAATATATTATTCATCATGGCCAGTGATACATTGCGGACACTTTGTCGCTGTACTGTAGTCATGTAGGATAAACTGTCAACTTCAGTGACCGCAAAGCTCTCTTCTGTATTAGTCTGAAATTTCAGTTTCATCAATGTAGGTACTGTTCTTCATGTTGTGCATCTGGAAATATGTGGACAATTAACAATATTTACTTTAGATTGAATAGTAGTTCAGTAAAGCCGTACTGCACCATCAGTAATGTGATAGTGCACCATTTTCAAATAGTTAAAGTAGCCTTTTGTAGTTACTAGTTCTTCATCAAACTGTGTATAAATTAAGCAATATGACAGAGAACTAAAAACTCCAAGTATTCACAGATGTTAAAGAAGGAACTCATAGTATCCAGTATTTGTAAATGGTCAAGTTAGTATTCATCTTTACCTGCCAGAGCCAAACGTTTGTAGTCATCAGCTGGTTCTTTTCATCCTGCAAGAAAATCACAAAAAATGTACTTCACTATTTAGAAATCTGCTGACTGGGGATGATAAGAAAGACTAATGAGGAGCAAACCAAAAGCTAGAGACAAAAAGTTGAGTGGCATGAAAGAAAATATTTAAGCCTGAAAGAAGATTTCTTTATTCAATTTTTTAAGTGGATTAATTGCTTCTTTTCCTTGCTACTTAGGAAGCGCAGTGGAACAGCTTTAGGGGTTAAGTGCCTTGCTTCAGGGTATATCTATCACATTTAATGAGGCAAAAAAGCCAATATCACTGGAAAACTAATATAGAATAGCCGCATAAGTACAACTGTGTTGCTCTTCATCTTGCTCAATATGAAATATTGACATTTACTGTACAAAAACAACAGTAAAAGGCACAGAGAGAGAGCGTGGTGGAGGAGTTTGAGGAGGAGGAGAACGTGGATAGAATAGTTTTCATTGTACTGTAAGCTGCGGAGTTTGCAAGAAAAAAGCTTTGAAGTAATGTAAAAAGTAGAGAATCAGGAAAATCTATGTCATAGATTTGTGTGCCCTCAAGAGGCCGTGAAGCAAACCTGATTGCATTGCTGGAAAAACATTGATCTGAGGCGTTAACAGGGTGTAAATAATAGTAGTTTAGCCAGACTACCACAAGATGGCACTGTCCTAAACGTTGTTTCTGCATGGCAGGAGTACAAAAATGCTGATGTAGTCCAAATGTTGCCCTCTGAGGAGCTGGGCCAAGCGGCTTTGTGAACGTGTATGTGTGTCCTTGTGTAAATAATAAATGCAGTCTGGTTCCTCTTAGCCTGATGGCCTCATTACTTCCTCTGCTGCTTTGCAAGGCCACTCTCTTTTAACCTTTCTTTCATTTTTCCTTTACCTTCCAGTCTTTTAAATCCCTCAGCTCCTCACCCTCATCCTACTTCAACCTCATTCTTCTGTCCTCAGCATATCATCTTCACAACACTTCCTCTTTTGACCTGCCCTAATAACCATTTTGATACAGTTCTTACTGTAAACTGTCATCCTACGTATTTGTGTTTATTCCCTTGATATAAACAACATCTGGCAAATTCTGCTCATTGACTTCTATGTATTGCCTTGTTTACCTCTAAAATAGTCCCCAGTCCCTCTTGTGCTATATTTTCTTCTGAATACAAAGGCAACACAGGAATTCAAATAAGGAACTGCGTAGTACTCCGATGAATAAAAATTTGATATTTGCTGAGCGTGATCTTGGTCTATTCTGACTCACCAGATGTAGACGATGTGTATAAGCCATTAGCTGCTCATTTTAAGTTGGTTTTGTCCTTTCCTTTCACCATGTGATTGTCACCATTTTCAAAATCCTTTTCACTTCAGGAAACAACAACAACCTCTTCGCTAACAACCTACCACACTGAAAATTTCAAGATTTGTACTGAATGTGGATCATGCAGTAAGGCAGCCCTACTATTTTTCAATTTTTTTGGTGGATCATCCATTTTAATAACAGTACTTGTCTCACTGTGTGCAAATTCAAACAATTCCAGCATCAGTATTTTCAGAAGACACTGAAGCTGCATCCTTCCCTTAGCTTTATCCGAGTCAATTGTGATTGGTTTAAAGAAATGCAAACAAGCCAGAGCTTTCCCTCTGTACAGCAGAATGTTAGCTAGGTGCAGCCAGACCATTATGTACTACAGGCTGCCTAACCTAACATTCATTTAGTTCCACTTTGTTACCAATTTTATATAAATTCACTTCCTTTTCCATCCAGTACAACAGCACAAGTAACAAAAGCACAAACTGTGGCCTTAATGAATGCAACAGAGTTGAAAATAAACAAAACCAACCATGATAAATTTCACAAAGGTGTTATTCATGCAGGTGTTTGTGTTCTCATGTGTACCCCTGAACAATTAGGACAGAGCATGCATGAGCCTTGCTTTACATGGTCTTGCATACATAACCTAGCAGACCCATTCCCTGTAAGTAAAACTTGAAATAACTACCTATACGTTACATGCCTCCTGTGTATTTGAGATTGTCTATGTTATTTCCTCACCACATCAACCAGTTGTGAGATCTTTAGTCCAAAGCGTACGGTGATGGTGTCATTGGCGTGCTGGACGGGGCGCACCCACTTCTGGTAGCCCCTGAACAGGTTCCTCAGCAAGGAATCCTCCATCTCAGCCAGCGACACAAAGTCCTCCTGGTCTGCAAGGAGCATGAGAATAAAGATAAAAGAAATTGGGACAGTGTGCATGTGATGGTCATAAACATGGATATGATTTAGCAGTGCTGAAATAGGTAGTTAAATAACAGACACTGCTCCACAGAAAATGTTATATTTATTAAGCAAAATGTCTTGTAATCAAGTTTCTTCAGTCATCTGTCACAGGGCTTCCTGTACTGCTTTGCTAACATGCTGCTGTTTTGCATGTGTCTGATGGAAAAGATATGTTTCTGTTTTAATCAATACAGCGATCTACAGAGACCACACAATGGCTCTACTTGCACTGTACCTGAAGCGTAGTTTTACGTTTAAGGCCTTTTTTTTGGTCTTGTTTCTTTTATGTACATTTAGTGTTACAGTGATTATGTGTTGGACTCAAGAAAGCTGCCAGAATGCAGGTGGCCAACAGCCAGGAATTTGCTGATGTACACTAACTGGAGACTGAAGCTGTTGCTGCTTATGAAGTTGAATGTAAATATCACGTCTTTGGCCTCTGTGGTCTTCTATACTGCTCTGATAATGTGCTGTCTTTTCTACTGTATGAAGGCTGTATACACATTTTGTAATATGCAGACGTGCTCGCAGCTCTGAGGCTCACAGTGACACAGTCAGTATGTTAATATTAGGCAAGTGTCATTTTTACCATAGTTACATCTTAAATACTATCATTTGCTAATGAGCGCTAAACTCAAAGTATTGCTGAGGTTGAGGGGAATGTCATTTGTTTTAAAGGTATTTGGCCTTAAACCAAATATTAAATTAAATTAACATCTATATGTTGGAGTTTAATAAGAAGTCAAGAGATGCTACAATTAATCCTGAGGAGAAAATGAAAGCTTGCAGAAATCTGGAAATATTGAGTACATTACCTGTGAACAATGAATGTCTATGAAAAAATTTGTACCAATCCATCATGTACCCATAGAGATACGTAGAGGTACTATGAATATCTGTATAAAACATTAGGGCAATTTATCCAGTAGATGATATTTAAGCCTGGGCTACCATTCACTGGCCTTAGATTATCAAATACGATGTTTTAATGGCTTAATTTTTTTTCCTCACTGTCAATTTAATTTCTTAGGGGTTTGGACTTTATAGTGGACAAAGCTTGCCATATGAAGATGTTATTTTGTATTCTGATAAACTGGAATTACTGTTTTTTTCTATTATATGCATTTACATTTATTATACATTTTATAAAGTAAATTAATATGTTCATAAAACTAAAAAATAAAATTAGTTGCAGCTCGAGCTACATGGTTGTTCAGCTCACATGTATGTAGCATTCATGTGCACCGACAGATCTGCACCCTTTTTCAAATTGGAAATATTTAAGAACATACAAAAAGTCATGCATGAATAAAGTGTACATCTCTCCTTAGTCTCAAAAGTAAGTGGGAGGAAAAATTAAGTCTGGGTTTTAAAGTCAGCCACACACACACACACACACACACACACACACACACACACAGTCAACCTCGGACTGACAGCTGGTCATGGCCGAGCGAATGCATCTAGGCTCCCAAGGCTGACAAAATGATCATGCTGACATGATCACCTCAGACAGAACAATTGCCAGGGGAGACAAACTGAGCTCAGAGCGCTATGTGCAGTCAGGCACAAGACATAATAGTCAGTTAAAGAGTGACGTTCATGCTGAGCCGGAAACTGTGGGATGAAGGAACAGTGCTTTCACTTCACCAGTCGCCATTCATTTGCAAACAGCTGAGCGATATCAACTCTCTCAGCCAGACGGTTACAGCGAAGACCAGGCAAAATTATAATGTGAAATTGAGTTTTGTTCAGCTTCACTAATCAGTTGAAAATACATGTATATGGGTGTAAAAACTTGGACCGAATAGAGAAACTTTCCTGTCAATAAAAGCAAAAGGTATAGTCTAGTAGTTAGACTTTTCAGGGACTATACAGCAAGTTAAAGTTGGCTTCTACTATGGCCAGATTTGTTTATCAAGAGCTGTATGCCCTGGTACATTGTCCTAGAGCAAACGGACTGCTCAGAGCATCATGTGATATTTGTACTTGAGCTGCACACGAGAGCCTTAGCAACTTACTGGCTCTATCAGCTCAAAGCTCGGAGCATTTGTCCGCATAAGAGGCCAATATTTGGCACAGCCTTTGGTGGCACAACAGAGACTGATAGACAGAAATGAGAAGTTCGAATCAGCAGCCTCTTAAAATGAGGGGAATACAGCAGAGGAGTGGAGAGAGCTGATAAGGAAAGGAGTGAGACAGAGTGACCCAGAGCAATTCCCTCTAGTGTCTGAAACAGACAGAATGAGGAGGAAGGGGAGAGGTCGGTACAGAAGGATACACTAACTGGGGCAAGGGGAGTGAGAACAGACAGCAAAACAGATAGCAAGGAGAAAACAAATTCCCATTTCAACTTGCATCGTAACACAGAGGCACTGTTCTGTGTTGTGCAAGCCAATCCCTTCTGAACATCCTTCTGAACATGTTGCATATATCAGTTGATACTACCTAATGCTGCTGTGCTTTCATGGAGAGATGTAACAAGGGCATCCCTAATTATAAATGTATTAATAGATTAAAAAAATAAACTGAACAGGTCAATATAACAGAAAATATTAACTTAATTTCAGCTGCAGTTGATTTAGAAAGTATTTAATCATATTCACTTTTTGCCCTTTATTATGTTGTAGATTTATTTTCCAATATATAAAATAGAAAATTTTGCTAGTCAATCTACATTCACTGGCTCATAATGCCAAAGTAAAAACAAAATTTAAAAAATATATATATATAAAACCTTTCATCTACCAAAGTATTCAAACCCTTTACTATGGTACTGTAAATTGTGATCAGGTACATTCTTGTTTGCTTCAATTATCTTTAAGCTGTCTACAACTTGACAGGAGTCCATTTGTGGCAAATTCAATTGAATGGATGTAGTGGTACAGGCACACATGCATATGTAAACACAATTCACACAGTATTTCTAGTCAAAAACTAAGCCATGAAGAAAAAGAAACTCTCTTTAGACCAAAGTGATAAAATTGTGGTGACATACAGATGTGGGAAAGGGTGTGAAACTATTTCTAAAAATGTAGATGTTTCCAGAAGCATCATGGCCTAAATAATTGTGAAACAGAAGAAGTGTGGAACCACCAAGACACTTCATAGCTGTGGCCATCCAGGCAAATTGAGTATTCAAGCAAGAGGGGTCTTGGTTCATGAGTTGACTACTGACCCAACCCTCTCTAATAGAACCTCAGAAGACCTCTACAGTGAAGGAAGAACCTGCCAAAAGGACAACCATCTCCATGTTAGTGAGGCTTTTATGGTAGAGTGACAAGACAGAAGCCACTCTGGAGTAAAAGGCACATAATAGGCCACTTGTGGTTTGTCAAACTGCATTTAGAGGACTCCTTAGAGGACAGAACACATCTCCCTGTTCTGATGAGATAAAGCTTTAAAGTATAGTGTTTAACGTTTGAGAATAAGATTTAAGATTCTTTGGTCAGAACTCCAAGGAGGATACCTTTTGAACGCCGACCACTGTTGGTCACTTGTTAATACCATCTCTACAGTGAAACATGTGGGTGGCACCATCATGCTATGGGACTGCAGGTACAAGGTAACTCGTCAGGGATGAGGTAATAATAAATGTAACCAAATGCAGAGAGGTCCTTGAAGAAAAAGGGATTCGAAAATTACTGCACATAAGCGTGGCAATGACCTGTAATATACAGTCAAGCCCAAACCTAAACCCCAAAGAACATCTGTAAAATGACTGGAGGATAGAAGTTCACAGATGCTGCCCATCCAATCTGAAGGAACTTGAGAAGAAGGGTTCTGACAGGAACCAGTAACAGAGATCATGTTTCTCATGTATTAGCTTCTCTTCATTGGCTCCCTGCAAAATCAAGGATGGCATTTAAAATCCTGCTTTGAACATAAAACCTCTCAGTGACCAAGCACCATTTTCCCTTAAAAACCGTATTGTACCTTATCATCCCAACAGAGGCCTTCACTCTCAGACTGCTGGTCTACTTGTGGTTCCTACAGTTTCCAGAAGTAGAATGGGAGGCAGAGCCTTCAGTTATCAGGCTCCTCTCTTATGGAATCAGGTCGCAGTTTGGGTTCGGGAGGCAGACACCCTCTCTATTTTTAAGGTTATGTTTAAAATTTTCCTCTTTGATGAATCTTATAGTTCGGGCTGCTCAGGATCACCTGAACTGTCCCTTAGTTATGCTGCTATAGCTTTAGACTGCCGGGGGATTCTAATGATGTACTGCGCTCCTCTCCTCTTCTCTTCTCTCCTCTCCTCTCCTCTTCTCTCCTCTCTTCTCTCTTCTTTCCATACAGTTATAACCACCATTACATGTCACTAACTCTGTGTTTCCCCCAAGGTCCTGTCCTGTGCTCTCCTCAGACGTCTCAGGATCCGGAGCTTCACGTCCCTGACCTCCAGCCTCACCGACCCCCAAAAGACTTACATTCATATTTATTGTTCTGTTCTATTGCTTGCTCTCCATCTGCTATCCTATTTTCCCCACCCCCTCATCCCCATTCTCACCCAAACGGTCGAGGCAGATGGCCGTCTTCCCTGGGTCTGGTTCTGCCGGAGGTTTTTTTCCCCCTCCATCTGGGGGGGGTGGGTGGGGGGGTTTAGTTCCTTCCCACCATTGCCAACCGCTTGCTCAGAGGAAGTCCAAAGCCTACTTTGGATTGTTGGGTTCTCTGTTTAAATTTGTAAGGTCTATACCTTACTTTATTAAGCGCTGTGTGATAACATGCGCTGTAAACTGCGCTATACAAATAAAATTGGATTGGATTGAACTGAAGATCTGGCAGGAATAATAAAAAAATCCTTCCATATCAAGGTGTGAAGAGCTTGAAGAGACAATAACCGGAAGCTACCTAGTTCTACAAAATACTGAATAAATGGTCTGAATGCTTCTGAGAAAATGTAGTTTTCGATTTTTATAAAATTTGCAAAAACTGCTTAACCTTGTTTTCACTGTACAAGTATGGCTTACAGAATATACATAAATGGGAAACATTGAATTTTGTTTCCATTTAAACCTAAATCTAAAGAATAATGAAGTGTAAAAAAAAAGTGAACTGACAGAAAAAAGTAGTACATGTCAATTGATTAGCTCGAAGAAATCGCAACACAGAATTGTCATGCTGGATTTGCATTAATTTATAAACAATGTCACTATTGTACTGTTTTCTGACAAGACAGTAAAGGAGAGTTGTTGTTTTTAAACTGTAAAGCATCCTTCTCCCTTCACTATGTGTCTTGGTCACGATTCTTAAAATGACAAAGCAACACAAAATATGTGTAATAACAGGAAACTCAGCACATTGACACCCTTATTTTGCCTGTTTCCAGTCTCCTCTCATTTCCTCTTGGGTGTGTTGGAATCAGAAGTTAAAGTACACGCTGTGAGGCAGATTACCTCCCATTGCATCAGATCTGCACTCAGTTTGTTAAGACTTGAAACGGGGCATCAGCGCACTCAGTCAGCTGAATCCATCCATCTACCATCTCTACAGGAAGCAGCGCCGTCTCAAGATCCTCATCAAGAAAAACACAGGAGCCACACTAGTCAAACACGGCAGGGATGGATTCCTCTATAAGAGCCAGCTCTTTACCTCAGAGAGATGCTGATTGACCCTGTGGGTGTGTGTTTGTGTGTGTTTGTGTGCACTTGATTGAGCAGAGGTGAAGGGGAAAGTATTGATTAGAATCTACACTGTGATGGTTTGGGGGATGGGGTTGATTCTCTGTGGGGAAATTATGATGCATTAGTGTGTGTGTGTGTAGGTGTGTGTGTAAGCATCTATTTGCCAAACAAAAGAAGACAACGTCACAAGGTGTCCACCACAGGCATACACTTTGTGTGTCTGTGTGAGAAGCAAAGCCTTGCTGATGATTGATGGAGACACAGGGGTCACCCAGCATGCAAACATACACCCTGCCTCCTCCTCAATCTGAAACACCCCATGGGCAGCACAGTGGTGTGATCACCTTGACACTGTTACCATCTGTTCACTGTGGAACCACAGCAGGATGTACCACTGAGAGGAGTAATGGGACAGAGGGAAAACAGAGGGGAACCCATTTCTTGGTTACGCACAAGTGCATATAAATGACAATTTAACTTTGTGTTTTTGTCTTTTTACAGCAGTTTTGTTCTATAACTCTTCTAAGTGTCACTGATTTCTAATGAGATGCTTCCAGACCATTGACAATTGTGTGGAATGCAAGCTTGACATTATGCGCTGTTGCCCTGCTCTTGTTTATCCTCGATGCATTGAGATAGGTGCCTCTAGGGAAGCCAAGACTTTTCACATTGGTTAATCCCATTAGTCATAATGGCCTTGCGTATTTGAATGCACATGCCCCCACATGTTGGTACACACATGGTCATGCTATGTCAGAGACTCTGGACATCACAGGACCAGAGGTGACCACATGTGTGCTGCACTGTACACAGCCAACCTACATATAAATACACAGTACATAAAGGCTAAACTGTAAGCAGCTGCTAGAAATGCTTTAACCAAAAATGAAAACTTGGCATCAAGTCATTGGATTATCCTCAGTAGTTGGGGACTTTATTTTTCAAAAGAAATTCTCCTATTGAGCATGATCAATGCTGTGAGTACCACAAAGGTCCCTTCATCTCAATCTAAATCTCAAAGATGAATACATAAAAACCCAGACAGATAAGATCCAACATATCTGCATGGCATTAGAGGTGAGTAAGTTACGGTTTTCTTTTTTCTCTCTCTCTTTTTTTTTCTAATTTTGACAAACCCAACCGTTAAACTCCTTGCACATAATCTCATGCCAACTTTTTTTTTCCCCCAAAAGAGATCATTCATCAACACTCCTTTGCAGAAACCTTGATGTCAGTTTAAAATGCAATTCCTCAAGAACTTACTGTGAACTGACATTGGCACAGCTACTTGGCCACTGAATGACAGTTAATCATTTTCAACGCCCCATTCTCTCTCTCTCTCTCTCTCTCGCTCTCTCTCTCTCTGGATATGTACATATATGGATATGTCTGTGTGTGTGTGTGTTTGTGTGCTTTACAAATGTATTAGACCACCACTCAATGTAAGGTTTATGCCAAAAACTTAACATCATTTGTTACCAAATTTACCAAAATTACCAAAATCATTTTATATCTTTCTGTAATGGTTAATAAACCAGTATGTAGAAATTCTTTAGCCAAAATAATATTTTCAATGCTAAAATATAATTATTGTTGTTATCCATGAATTTTCAAATTTATTGTATTACAAAAAAAAATGAAAATATTGTAAAGCACAATATTATTTCCTACGTAAGATGTCAAATTAGTAGGAGCATTCCTGAACAGAAAAATTTGTTTTTGTGGTTGAATGTTATACTTAAGTTTTGACTTCTCAGAGAAGCCCAGTGAGACAGCTCAAATTTGGGTATAAAAAGGTGAATTCAGTTTGAAATTCCTCATTCCTGTTCAAAATGGTAAAACGTTGAGAGCTGAGTGTGCATGATGCTGGATGGTCCATATATATATATCAGCCATGCACTGCCAAGGCTGCTCCATCTCATGATTAGAGTGGTTCTGGAGTGAACCCATATCAACATGATCAAATACCTCTACACACATACAGACGCACACACACTCACAGCCGTGCATGACTTCAGAGGACATTACATTGACTCACATTAATTTCCCAGATACTTCCTCTAAAATAAACTGTAATTACTACTTAACTAACCTTAACCTTAGTCTGACCTAAACATTTATTGATGCATGGTATGACTTGCTTTTTGTCCCTGTGAGGAAGATGTGTCCCCTCAATGTGACTTTGTAAACAGGATTAGGTCGCCACAACGTGAGTAATACCTGCACACACACACACATTCACAAGGCAGGAAGAAGACAGCAGTTGGACCAAGTGACTGCTGTTCAGTAGCTCAGCACCACAATGACACAATATTTCCATTTCATAACAAAGCCTTTGAGACATACCCAAGTCACAGCTTTATTATGTAAGGGAATTCTTCTTTCCCATTCTTTCCATTGTTTATTGTAATTTTATTGTCCTTTATTCTTCTCCTGTAGCTTGTTATAGAGCCCTTCCTCAGTCACACATCCCCAGGGGGGCGCTGCGCACTCACTCTTTAATAAATCATGAATGTGCTCCTCTCACCTGACCCCATCATTTTGTCCTGCTCTCTCGCACGATTGAAAGTGCAATCGCATCTGAATTCTACAATATGATCGCTTCTTTATACAAACACCTTTCATTAAAAAAAAAAGAAACCCTGAGCAGGACGCGGCACATTGTCCAATTAGTCTGTTTGAATAATGAGGTTGTGACGTGCTGAGATGTGTTTTGCTCGTGCAACACGATCCTCAATCGGAGATGGAAAAAAAAAAAGAAAGAAATTCTGCACCCCGAGTGGATTTGGCCTTTGTTTTCGCACAGATCAGAAAGGTCCTGACAGTTGCACAGCTTCAACAGTTCGCAGTTTCTTACCTTGCATAGTAGCCTTCTCAAGAGCCAGGCAGAACCACAACACCGCAACCGCAAACTTCATTCTTCCTCCTGTCCTCTGTAAGACTAAACGGATCTATCCAGAGCGAAGATCAAACCATTTCACTGTTGGCACAGTCCTGCAGGATGCATGTCTTCAGCAGCCAAGTGGGACCTCCGGAGTATCACCGCTGTGATGTCCAGTTTTAACAAGGAAGGACAGCCGGTTGTTGGTGGCTCTGTATAACACGTACCGCCTTCACACTGCGGAGCAGCAGCTTGTGTGTGTGTGTGTGTGTTTTTTTTTTTTCCTTCCTCCGGTTCTGTCGCCTGTTCGGTTTCCCTACAGCTTCTTCTTTCGTGCGTCCCGGTGCAGAGATGGATCCTGCCGGAGCGGAGCTGGGCTGAGGGCGGGACAGAGGAGGGCTGGCCCGTCATAGGATGTGGAGGGAGGACAGATCTGGTCCCCATCCAGTTGGAAATATATAAATAAATAAGCAAACTCAAAAATAAATATATAAATAAAAATAAAAATGTATTACAATACATTTAGATTTTGGGTATTACAGATGTTCTTATGGTAAAGATCCATGAGTTTCCTTTGAGGAAGAAGCTAATGTTTTTTTTTTTCTTCTAGTTTTATTTTGTTTAATCTGTTAATATATAACTTTATAAGTAATAGCAGCTACATGGCCGTAAATTGAAATATTCCACAGTGCAGGTGGATGCTGGTCAAAACAGCAAATGTAAGGCATTTATTTAAGACTAATTTAATGCAATGCTTCAAAGTCATGTCGTTGCTGTTCTTTCCAGGTCAGAGGTTCATCTCTGCTGCATTTTTCATCCGGCATCAAAGAGGGTGGGATCAGACATGACCGGAAATATAGTTCAGTCACACCAAACAGTGATGTACTTAAACTTTGCGCACAGGGAAGCAAAAATCAGTCCTCCAATTTTAGCCGAGCTCCTCTTTAAACGCTACTTTTAACAAGTGTAAGAATGAACCGTGTCTTTCATATAATAATCAAGTCAGCCCGGTGAAACACACAGAATAAATGTTGGAATAAATACAAAGAAAGTTGCTCCACAGCTGAGTTTTCTGGTGCATGTAAAATTCTGTGCTCTAACAGACAGTGTTTGCTTGCTGAGCCGTGGCAGAAATAGTAACACAAAGAATGAATCTAATACTAGAAAGACTTCAACTTTAGAGGATGCACTTCCTTTGGCTCAGCCTGACTGCTGACGCCACATGCTGCATTGCTCTTGCAGAACTTTGGAATGCATTTTTACACAAAGTGGTGCTCAGGCATCTTCGTTCACTCTTTTCAAATGACCAACATCGATCATAAACGCGGCTTCATGAGTCATCAAGTTACTTGTTTGCATGAGGAGCAAAGGATTGTGATGAACTGCAGGAATTACTGCTTTAGTTGATGAGCAACACTCGTGGATGTTGTGAAGCACTTTAGTTTATGATAAATGGCTTAAGATCATCTTTCAGGAAGCGGTGACCTGTAAGTTTCCCCTAAGAAGCCCATCACACTGTTTTATAGGCAGTACATTATCATAAATCAGCAGAGGGAGCAATTTAATGCTTGATTCATTCTGCTACACTCAGACACTTACACATGCCATGCCGTGCCATGTCCTGCTATACTGTACGTGCCATGCTATAATCTCATAGGAGACTGTGGATGAGGCCATAAGCACAAAGAGCGTTTCAAGCATAACTGAATCCATGCTAATAATGTAAGGACACTGTGCAGCGGAGTGAGAAAAGCATTCCAAATGACTGGAACAACACTGTACACTTTGCCGTCACATCCTGAAACCAAATCTGATTAGAGTCCATAATGCATGTGGGCACCGTGGACTCTTATTAGAGCCTGAACCCACAGCGCTGGAGATGGGTTTGCAATCATTTTATGTTCTTTTTCATTCCAAAGCTATCACCTCTCGCTGATAGAAGGTAAAGTGGCAAGAAAGAGCACTTAGTGTAGCGCAATTTATCTAATTACCCACTGTACAAACTGAGCAGATGAGGTGATCTAAGTATTGATCTCGCAGAGAGTTTCCATACACTGTAGGGAAATTGAGAAATATGCGTCTGCTTCAGGTCGATTTGCTCCTGTTACTAGTTAATGGCGATGTAACGGAGAGAAAAATGAACCCACACGAATGCAACAATAGGCTGTGGAGGTTTTATTTCCCTTGCATGTGACATAAAACGTACTGTGTCACTGTGTAAAAGACAACTAGCAGAGGATTGACTGTAAAGAGTGGAGGTGATTTATGGAGATGCAAAGGGGCCGACAGCCAGACCATCTGACAAAGAGCACGGAGCTCGGATTCATTTGCTTTGTGTCATTTATTCAGGCAATCAAATAAGCAGTTGGTTTACTCATAAACAACTCATGGCCAGCCAGTGAAGAAGATGGACTCCTGCTCCCTCACTCGCTCGCTCTCTCCTAATTAAGTTTGAGCTAACAGCAGCTGGAACAAGAACTGCAAGGTGAATCATTCTGCACCCACACACAAACGCATAGAAATGCATGGGATTTGATGCTTCATTCATACTAACAACCGTGAACACACAGTTCTTTGCTGCACACATGCAGGTCACATGCTTGAAAATCCGCCACTTGGCCGCTTTTGTTGGCTTTGTGTATCTCATTAAACGCTGTCTTACTCAGGCACCTGATCGCCGCTTTGCTTTTGCCAAGTCCTGCCCACGAGGGGGGAACCCAGCCTATCTGTCTCACACACAAACAGACACACACACACACACACACCTATCAAGTAACCACAACCTCCCTACTTATCTAACACCCAAACAAGCTGTGTGCCACTTTGATGCGAACAAACTGAGAGCGAATGCTTCAAGAGTCTGGTTATCCAACGCTGGAGGTAAATGTAGACTCTGGATGGTCTTTAAATTGCAGACTACTTCAGTAATTAGTCTCATTCTGCTTTCAATCCAAGATAATTAAGAAAATGAGTTCACATTAAGGTCATCAGCGCTGAGGGGAGGTCGGCAGAGCAATTTGTGCCTTAATTATACAAGAAATGCCCCATCTTAGCAACATTGCCAAAATTCCTGAGGATTTGGAGCAGTGCAATGAGCCTGCAGTTTTCTTTCTTTATGTCTTTCTTTCTTCTCCCACTTAATAATAGCTTTTTATATGTCTATTAACATTTTTTTTCCTTCTCTTTTGGGGAGGAAAGGAGTAGTTCAGTGTATCAGAGACACCCACATCTGTGAGACTTGTGTAGATACAATGTTGTATATATGGTGACATAGTGTAGCATTTGATATTGTTGAACTACTCAGTCACCGTGGAACTGGTGCTGCCCTTTAAGCCAACCGTAACAGACCAAAGCTCAATGTAAGGCACATACATCCTGGCTAACAAAATGTCTGTGCTCTTTATCAAACTGCAATCCTTCCCTATGCCATTTAACAGTAACACTCCAGTGTGTGTTCAGTGACCTTTTCAATCCAAACAGTAAGAGAAAGGTGATCAAAATAAGAGTCTTTGCCCATAGCTGTGTACCAATGTGTCTATTTTTACGTTTACGGTTAACAAAATATGCTATCATGTTGCATTTTCAGAAAATGTTTGACCCAAGCTACATAATTCAGCATATCAAAGCCTATATTTCTTCATTTAACAAAACATGCTATCAAGTTATATTGTGGGAAATGTTGGATCCTGGTTTTCTGGAACTTGACCCAAACTATAAGGAGTAAAATTCAACATATCTAAGCCTATGTTTCTGCATTTTTAGCTGTTCTTTTGGATGTTATTCCACATGATGCATCAGCCAAATACCACACTGAACCTGTGCATTGCAATATAAGCATATAAGCAGCAGAATTTCACACAAGGATATTTAGAAGAAAAAAAAATGACATTACTGTGAATCCTTGCTGCAGGAGCTAATACCTGAGGCTTCAGCTGCTGTCATTTGTCATACTGATGTTATATCATAGCATTACCCTTCCCTCCTCCTCTCCTACTGTGTCTCCTTTTTGTACCAGTACTTCTTTTCTCTCTTTTTCATGAAACAGTTATTTTATTAGGAGGTTTTTCTTTACTTTTTTTCTTTCTTTCTTTCATACTTCCATTCCACGACACCGTCAGTAATTTATTCCTCTATCTTTCTTTCTCTATTATTTGAGAGATCTGGGTTACCACAGCATCATTACCTCCAGATGTTTAGCAGTTATTTCAGGAAGGGAGTTATGAAGAAAAGTTTATGCATTTGCACAAGCACGCACAGGGAGACACAAGGAAAACAGGGATTCAAGCAATGACTTATTAAGCAGATGGTGACTCTGAAAGTGTAGTTAAAGCCGCCAGCGGTGATCTGATATGACCTCTGTCTCTAGGTAGGAGCATCTCCCAGGAGAATGCAGCTAAACTCTCCTCTCAGACTAGTTATCTTTGGCAGAGATAAAGGAAGACAGAAGTAAGTGGGAAGTGGACAATGCAGGGAAAGAGGGCTGGAGCCTAATTAAAGATGAGTTGTAGATTTTAAATTTAAAAGCCATAACAAATCCACTCTTTTTTAATATTTTAATGCAGGCTAATGCTGAGTTCCCTGGGCTCAGGCATGTATGATAGGGAATAATGCATGAGAAGATTTGTAGGACAGGATAGAAATCACCTGTTTGCCTCTAGTGCAAGACTGTAAAAGGGGTTCAGAGGATAGAATGTGTGTATAAAAAAAAGTAAAGTTGTTGGTAAACTACAGTTATATAGTGCAAAAGGAAAGTTTAAGATGAGAACTGGCGTACCAACAGTGTGTTTGCACATGTACACACAAATAGACCCACAAACAGCTCAGCAGATGCTTAAGAGGAGCCGGGATGAAGTGATAAAAAACAGGCTCTTCAATGCAAATTTGTATCTGGAAAAGATAAAATCAAACAAAAATTAGAGTGCCGAGAAACAGCCAGATAAAAAGTAAAGCAGCCGAGAGAGAGACACAGAGGGTCGGGCAGATCGGAAACCACGATGCTGATTATGACAAAGCGATAAGTCTGATTTTCTGCCCCAGTTGCCGTGGCAGCCAGGAGCAGCTGCAGTGGCAGGATAGCATTCACTCTACCATTCCACTCCTCCATTCCCTGAGCCGGTCGATTATCAATGATACGGAAAAGCAAGGAAGATCCTGCTGGGCCCAGTGCCTAGCACATGCCGGGGCCGCAATAATGGAGGGAGGGAGGGAGAGAAGACTTGTGGTTGGCTTTGTTTGTACACCAGGTTTTCCGTTTTTTCTTAAAGACATTGAGGACAGATATATAAAAAAAAAAAACACTAAACAAACAAACAAACAAACAAACAAAAAAAACGGGGAAAACAATCACAAATACACAGATGTGTGCACACAAAGTGGCTTTTGTCCCTCAGGAGGTAATCATATTAACTCACATTCATTCCCTTGAGATCTATACTGCCATTAACCATATGTGAAGCTGCATCACTTCATTTGAAATGGATGGTAAATATCGCAATTTTCATGTTAATTACTTGCAAGGGTTCACATGATTAGACAATTCAAAACAGTTGCATGATTAGAAGTTTTTCATATAGTAATTAAAATTACTGTGAAGTGACAATGCATTAGTGCCTTTGTTTATTTGCTTTCAGGCACATTTTTAGGCAGTCCCAAGAAACACAATTTAGAGTTTTCCAGTTAGGACCACTAAACCGCTGCATAGTAGACAGTCTCTGGTGCATCCTGTTGAAAAACTTAGGAAGCAGCTGCTTGAGTTGTATGTACATTTAACAAAACAACAACCAAAGCCTAAATGCGACCTTTTCCAAAAAATACACGTAAACATCATTAGGAATCGAATCGATAACCAGAGGAGCCAACAGAACACCCAAAAGTCAACAGCATGTCTTGTGATTTGCATGTCAATCAAGCTAAATGGTTGGTGTGATGGCATGTATATGGACAGCGCCATGAAAAAGTATTTGCCCCCTTCTCAAATTCTTATTTTTTAAAAATATTTCCCCCACTTAAATGTTTAAGACCATCAAACAAATTTAAATATTAGACAAAGATAATCAAAGTAAAAGGCTAATGTTTTAAGGGAAAAAAGCCTTCCTGGTCCTATGTGAAAAAATAATTGCCCCCCTTGTTAAATCATGAGTGAACTGTGGCTGAGTTCAGTTTCACTGACCACACTCAAGCCTGATTACCTCCAGACCTGTTCAATCAAGAAATCACTTAAATAGAACCTGTCTGACAAAATAAAGTTGGCCAAAAGATTTCAAAAAGCTGCAACAAAATGCAGATGAGAACAGATGAGAAATAAAGTAATTGACACGTATCAGTCCGGAAATGGTTAAAAAGCCATTTCTACAGCTTTAGGACTCCAGAGAACCACAGTGAGAGCCATTATCCACAAATGGAGAAAACATGGAACAGTGGTGAACCTTCCCAGGAGTGACCGGCCGACCAAAATGACCCCCAGAGCACAGCGACGACTCATCCAGGAGGTCACAAAGGAACCCAGGACAACATCTGAAGAACTGCAGGCCTCCCTTGCCTCAGTTAAGGTCAGTGTTCATGACTCGACAATAAGGAAGAGATCATGCAAAAATGGCATCCATGGAAGAGTTCCAAGACCAAAACCACTGCTGACCAAGAAGAACATAAAGGCTCGTCTTATTTTTGCAAACAAATATCTGAATGATCCCCAAGACTTTTAGGAGAATATTCTATGGACTGACAAGATGAAAGTTGAACTTGTGTGTGTCTCGTTACATCTGGCGTCAAAGTAACACAGCACTTCAGAAAAAGAACATCAGAGCAGCAGTCAAACTACGTGATGGTAGTGTGACATCTGGGGCTGCTCTGCTGCTTCAGGACTTGCTGTGATTGATGGAACCATGAATTCTGCTCTCTGCCAGAAAATCCTAAAGGACAAAGTTCGGCCATCAGTTGTGACCTAAGCTGAAGCGCAGCAGGACAACGATCCAAAACACACCAGCAAGTCGACTTCTGAATGGCTCATTGTCAGTTATAGAAAATGCTTGATTTCAGTTGTTGCTGCTGAGGGTGGCCCAACCAGTTATTAGGTTTAGGGGGCATTTACTTTTTCACACAGGGCCAGGTAGCTTTGAATAGTTTTATTTATTTTTTATTCCTTTTCCCCCTAACAACAACAACAATAAACATTTAAAACCTGCAAGTGGTGTTTACTTGGGTTATCTTTGTCTGATATTTACATTTGTTTGATGATCTCAAACATTAAAGTGGGGAAAATATGCAAAAAAAATAAAAGAATTTGAGAAGGGGCCAAATGCTTTTTCACGGCACTGTAGGTTATCTTTTGTGCAGTGGGATTTATTATATATCTGCCTAAAAATAGGCACAGATACGTATCAGTGCACATCTTGCAGAGTCAAGCTGCAGTGAATCATGTGACAGCTTTGTTTTGTGCACAGGGACTTTTTTTTTTTTTTTTTTTTTAATCACCTGTCTTTAGCCTGTAAGGCAGTAGTACCACATGTCTGGGAAGGAAGTGCAGGACAAACGCAGAGCAAATATCAAGCTTCATAGCACACACAAATTGAACACACTTCTAAACTTTGTCAACAAGAAAAAGAACATCTGTCGGTGCTTATGCAGATGATTGCATCAAGTTAGAGGAAAGACGAATCTCCAGAAGAAGATGATGCAATGGACATAATGTTAGATAACAACGTTACACCAGCAGATACGAGGGGGTGTGTTGTGTGGTGGAGGAAGTACGCAGATTAGAGGTGGAGGTATTTCACTGCTGTTGTTGGAAGGGGTGGACCCTATTTTACACAATTAAAAATGTTCTGCCGTTTTATTGAAAATTGAAAGTACTCAAGTAAAAGCCACACATTAAGAACAGTAGTGGAGTAAATTTATTACATTATGGGCTGTTAATCTACAGCATGGCCTTCGACCAACACACCACCACATCATCTGATTGGTTTAAAACATGTAGAAGAAAAAAACAAGTAAACATCACATAAGTTGCATGTAAAAAATATGCTAATGCTATATGCTAAAAACACTGCTCTGAGAAGAATTTTTTGGGGTCCAGTCTTGACGCTTCTACTCTTAAAAGAATCGTTTATTTGCACTGTTTTAGTGGAAGAATAAGTTTCCAAGGAAGTTTACATGCTTGTCTTGTCCTCCTTTGTCGATCCTGTACTACCCCTTTTGAAAAATGGCAGAAAAGTGGATCATCTTTACTCACTGGACAGAGAAGGCAGCAGCACACAGTGAATCAGTGTTCTAGTGGACAAAAGTGAGTTGATTTGTTGGGCAAACACACAATATGTCTGGTTAACTCTCTGCTAATGACCAGTGCACAGTTGCTTCTCTAAAATGGAGGAGCATCTGGGCTGTCTTTGACGGAGTGGATGAGACAGCTCCAGTCTAGTCTGACTCACCAGATGTAGACTTTAGGTATAAGCTGCCATTTCTGCTGTGCATTTCACGCAGCTTTCTCCTCCCCGTCTGATATCTGCACCTAACCGTTTTCACAATCCTCTTCTCCACGGGAAACAACAGGAGTAAGCTCTGAGAGGAAACCTACGCACTAAAACTGACAAGTTTGGAAGAAATTTTTGGATTGTGCATTAAGGCAGGTCTGCTTGGTTCTTTCCCTGAGTTCGCCTTTTTAACCACAGCGCTGTGTCCACACATGCAAATGTTCCAACAAAACAATCATCCCTTCGCTGTTTTGCAAGGTCACCACTGCTACATCCCGGGCTCAGGATTAAAACAATACAAACAAACCAGATTTTATTCTTTTTTAAAGTTATGATTTCTCTCTATAGCAGAGTGATGGTGAGGTGCAGTCAGACCATTGTCCAATGCGAGCACAGCACTGAGGAAATAGGTCTCGCTATGTGAGACAGTGTTCCACGTACAAAATGACTTTGGGGGGAATTTGTGGTCAGAAATGACAGACACAACATCTATAAAGCTCTTGATTTAGCTTTTACCTAACAATAGTCCTACTAATAAGAATATAAACAATGAGATTAAGAAAACAAATGAAAGGAATAGATAGTGGCTGTTTTTTTGGGGGGGGTTTTTCACTACAGAGGGTTTGGTTTGTTCTTCTTTTGTTTTACAACCGTTGGGTCTCAAGAAATTGCTTATTTCTTTATGATCTTTGAGATAAAGTAAGCAAAGTTTATGGTACTGTGCCATCACCTTTCGATGTTGATGGCAAGAAAAGTATGGTGTTATCTTGGTCAGAGTGGATTGGTGACGAATTGCCTTCATGCATGACTCACACATCAATAACAGCTTAATTGTACACATTGTCCATGATGATGAAGATACAGAAAAATAGAAAAGCATGGCAAAATGAACATATTTGCACAGTTCCTTGGATTTGCTACACTTGCTGTTTTGTTTTGTTTTTTTTTTGCTTGTAACACTTGGTCCTTATTTATCTTGAATCACATATAGTCTATGGACTTGTCACACTATCTTTAAGCAAAAAAAAACCTTCTTATCCGTCTTTAAAGACTCTGTCCTGTCAGTGTTCACTGTAAATGCACCAAATCACTACATCAAATTCCTGAAAACCTATGTGGCAACAGACATTAATCTGATTCTGATATTGTACATCTGTTAGAGACCTAAACAAATGAAAGTATATATATATTTTTAGAGAAGCTTATCTCCCTGGCCCCTCTGTAGTTTGCATCCTGCTGAAACCTTAACCAACACTGTACCTAACTTAACATAAACAACTAGTAGCTCAAGCATTTAGTTTTTTCACTTGTGAGGATGAGTTTATTTTCTCATCAAATAGCGGAGAGGTGAGGCTGAGGTCCCATCACATGAATTAGAGGACAAAACGTCCCCACAATGTGATTATGTATGTGCACACTGAAATACTTCAGAAATGACCTTAGTGAAAGTCATCACTTCGTTGTGTCTCTCTGTCATATGACATTAGTTCTGCTGGGAACAGTAGTCACATCTAAAGCTGAACTGACATTTTGTTTGTCAAACATTTGGTGTGTTGTCTGAAGACAGCTCAAGGACCTTTCAGGAGAAAGTTAAAACACCCCAGGAATACACAAAAAAACACACACAATACCTACCCTCACACACAGACACTCCAAACTGAGGGACAGGAGCTGGCATTAAGTAAAACCAAGTCTGTCATTTCATCTCTACCTCTCTGCCTCTTTTCTACTGAAGCTGTCACAAAAATATTCTGATAGAGAGACAGAGATCTGACTCAGTGCGACTCACTGTCTGCATTTGTGGATGCCGTGCACCTTGATATGTGCACGCATACGCTGTCTACACACAGACGTACACTGCTCCTGCTCCTCTTACTGCTAAAGTTGTCACAAAAATGTTCTGGACGGAGAGTTAAAGGTATGACTCAATCAGACTCTTTCACTCTTTCTTATTTTACTCCCTCCGCTCGCTGCAGCGCACACAAACACTTCTTTATGCATGCATGCTCACAGACACGCAAACACACACCTAGACATGCAAAAATCTTCAAGTTAAGCTGTTGCAAAGACACAGAGACTTTCACATCTGACTAACTGAAACTGTGGCTCTGTCGCCATATGACCTCTTACAATCTCTGTCTCACACACACAGACACATATACAAACCCTGTAATCTACTCTATAATACCACCAGTATCTGAAGCCTCTGCAGTATCCCGAGGGCATAGCTGTGGCAGCTATCAAAGAATAATGATTCACCCAGGCTGCCTTGATATGGAATATTTTTTCCTCTAATATGCTTACACACACATACACACTTCAGTACTTGTGGTATTACAGTATGCAAGCTGAAAATAGAAAGTAGTGCTCTGATTTATAAAGATTCTTGAAAGACTCGAATGCGGTTTGTTATGGTTTTCCGTCTCTAGATTGTGAAATGTTCTCCGCAGAGCTACGCTTCATATCATTATTTTATCAACTGTGTCCCATGCTGGGAATTCAAGTTAAATATCTAGCATTAGCAGTCTTTGTATCGGTAAGCTAACGGGCCGTTTATGATGAAAGCATTTGGGAAATCAGACCTTGTTCTCTTTAAGTGCAGCTGGTAAATCTCAGCGGAGGCTATGATTGAAGCAATAAAATGCGTAGCAGAGACACTAGTGAGCGCTGCTTTTCATTTCGCAGCTTTAATAGCAGACACAGTGCAACACTTGTTCTGAAGGAGGAAAAGAGGACTCTTTTTCCAGGATGCTCAAGGATGATCAGTGTGTTATTATGACAACTTCTCTCCTGCTGCCCACCTCCAGCTCTCTGAAGAGCTCTTTAATGAGATTTGTAATGAGTGGGTCATTAAAGCACCATTATGATGTCACGGCGCTCTCAGAGCGGTTTGCGCCGCCACGCTGAGTCATCGCTGAGGACAATAGGCGGGATGGAAATGTGATTCTGATTGTCTTGCACTGGATCACCCAGTAGATTGTGTGACTTTATTGAAATGATCTTTCTATGTTAGTGATATCCAGCCATCTGAGAGAATGCTTTAACCCTCTGAACCCTGAACCCCTCCAGCAGGTTTGCAAGACATGTTATCTTTTTTAGATACACTGTTATTATGCCATTATATTTATCAGAGTCAGAAACTGGCTGCACAGTTGGTTAGCATCCCCCCCCTCCCCCGCGACCCTCAGTGAGGATTAAGTGGTGTGTAGATAAACTGTGAAAACAGAAAGGATTGTCAGATTTTAAGGCTTTAGATGGTCGTCGAATTATTCATCTGTGACATGGGGTCATATCAAAAACCGTAACCAGTCTAAAATTGTGATATTTGAGTAGAATCACTTTATTTTACACATCTAATTTTTTATGTTTTAAAAAGGCTAAAAGTAAGCCATTTGCTTTAGATCCTATAAGAACTAAATTTTCTGCTCTGCTTGGTGCAACTGTGAAGCCACTAGCATCTCAGCTGTGACCAACAGTCACATGACCAAAATTCTGTGACTTTTTCAGAATCAGAATCAGAAAAAACTTCGTTTGTCCTCGAGGGGCAATTAGGTGGGCAAAAGAGCGACATATTACAAGCAAGCAAGACAAGAAAATAAAAACAACACACACAAAAGAAAGGGGGGGCGCACTTAGGCGAAAGCAGCAGAGTATGTGCAGTGGCAGGCCTGCTGCCAGTAACAGTGTGAGTGTCAAGGTCTCTCAGCAGCAGATTATGTACAGAAAATAAGAAAATAAAGAAAATAAGAATAACTGTAATTATAACTTCAAATTAAATAAGAAAAATAGAAAATATGTATAATAAAAATATAATAATAACACTAACAAAACTACTACTACAACCAATACTAACACTAATATATAATATAATGTAATAATAACAATAATAATCATACATTTATAATATTAATAATAATAATAATAATAATAATAATAATAATACAATAATAATAAATAATAATAATAATAATAAAATATAATAATAATAATAATAATAATAATAATAATAATCATACAATAATAATAAAAAGAATAATAATACATTTTTAAAAAGTAACAACAAATATATTTAAAAGCAGCAATTAAAAACTGCAAGATAAAGATAACTGCAAGATAAAAGATATTACACACAATATTTTCACTCAACAACAGTCTGTGTTTGTACAACGAAAGTATAAAAAACAAATTAGAGACACTGATTGGAAAATTAAACATACTTGACTAATAAAATAAATGTGGCATGGCGTAGAAATTATATACAGAAGAGCAAGTTGTCAGCAAAGTTGTTTGTAGAGGTTGTACAAATCTAAATATCTATAGCATTTTTTTTTTTTCAGTGTTGGTTACACCTGTGGGCACTTGCGAAATGAATTGTGCAAGTTGATTTAAATTCTTTTTAATTTTTATGAACCAATTTTTGATTGTCATTTTAGTACATTGCAGTGTAAAATAAGCCTACAGTCAGAAAAAGAGGAAAAAAAAAAAGTCGAGAAACTGCTTGAGGTTCAGAGGGTTAACAAACTGCTGGTGTGTGTGAAGTTTATTGTTATAGAACAGTTTTGATTAACGTATGCACCCAGTAGCTGTAGCTGTTTGCTTTAGTCTGGTGTTTCTACACATATTTTCTCAAGACTCCCTCAACTCCTACACATCTGTTCAAAGATTGTGGCTCAAACACTTCAGTGAACGATTTAAGCTGCACAGAAGATGTTGATGAGTGATAATAAAATGGTGATAAGATGATAAGTCTAACGTCCGCCTGTTCTGTCCCCCACCAGCTCTGCTGCTGCTAACTATGGCCAGCTGTAAGAATCTTGAAACTTTCATTTTGATGATCAAATCTTAAAGTCTTTTTTCTTTTAGCTCAAGATAACTTCCAAAATGTAGGTCCTTTTTCTGAATCACTGAGCTACTGAAAGTTGTAGATGCTTTTATCTATTCTCAGCCTGATCAGTGCAACATGTTTTAGTCTGATATGAGTCAGGGCTCCCTCCATCATCTCCAGCTGAGACAAAAAGCTTCTGCTCGACTCATTACGGTGACAAAGCGGCATGATCACATCACCCTTGTGCTCGCCTTCCGACACTGGCTCCCTGTTAGATTTGATTTTAAAACTTTACTGCTCACTTTTAAGGCCTTAAGCGGCCTTGTTTCTAAATAAATTTTGGATTTATTGACCTGGCATGTGCCCTCTTGCTCACTGAGATGTCCAGATGGGACCCTGCTGGTTCTTCTCAGGTCACAGTTTGTGACAAAGAGTAATGCAGCTTCTGTAATTAGATTCCGCATACTGCAGCTGGAAACACTAAGCTTCTTAAAATGTTTCTCTTCGTAAAAGCTTTGGGAACTGTTTGATGTATGCTGTTATTTATACTTTTCATTCCTATTTATTTGATCGTATTCATTTTACTTTTTTAACTTCCTCAGCACTCATGTCTCTTGGCCTTATTCTCATTTCATCCGCCTAGTCTGATTTTATTTTTTTTATTTCTGTTAGGCATCTTCTAGCATTGTTTAGAGAAATGCTACATAAATAGTTCAAAAGGACTATGAATATTTCTAAAGCTGTCTCAACACATTGTGTCTCATTTGTATAATCTGTGCACAAACAAAACAAAATGACTAACAGTCATTTTAGACAAAGCTACAAACTCTGTCTCTTAATACTCCTCAAACGCATTGACTACCTCTCCATTGGTGTCCACTGTTGGCAGAATACTTATCCTCCATGCTTCCAGTCTCTGAGCCAAGCCAAGCCAGCTGACCACTGTTTCAAGCTCTGTAGTTAACACATATAATGGAGAGCAGCAGCAGTATTTCCCACAGGCTTGAGCTATTAGCTTGAACGGATCATTCTAATGGGTGCCATTTTTGTGTACCATGCTTGAAAGTGAACACTGCACATTGAAATGGGTGCAGGAACAACTAACCCAGCAAAATGAAGCCAGCAGGGGACACAGAAATAGCACAAGAACGCTGGATGTTGAGTTGAAACAAAATGTACACGCTTTAAAATCAATAGACGCAGAAGGTTGTCTGCTGCACACAGCAGAGGGAATCTCTGGAGGACTCGCAAATGCACATACAGACATCCTGCTACTAAATACTGTACGTGTGCTGCATGTTCTCAATCATTCAGCATGTCCTTGCTGACCTGAAAAGAGTTTTATAGGTCAGACTGTGATGTAAAGGGAAACTTCTGTGTAGATTCTCAGTCATCCAGGTCATGGTAATCATAGGAGCTTCAATAAAAAACAACTGGACTTCTCCTCAGGTTGTTGAAGATGTTTCACTTCTCATCTGAGAGAAGAAGCCTCTTGGAGGACAGTTGATATGTTTTTAAGAACGTGAAAGAGCTGCTTTTTACTGAAGCTCCTAGTTTAAGGGAAACACATAGTTTCCTAATTCAGCTGATAGGATCAACCATCACATTAGCTTTGTTTGTTCGATTAAGAAAACAGGTGACCTGAGATGTCGAGGTGGTGTGTTGGTCTACCTGAGGGATCCAGGTGTGTCACAGCTTAGAAGTTAGCATTTCAGAAGTTCTCACTATTTTATAGCCCAAGAAAAGTAAATATTAAATTACTAAAACTATGAATAGACAAGCATAGATGTAGTCGTACACATGTGAAACTATCTTAAGAATTCATTCAGTTTAAAATTCAGTCTTTGAGCATCACTTCTAAACAAGGAAGAATTATTACTAGTCAGTCTGCTCAAACAAGACAGAAAAGTATCAAACAAACTGTATTACTGTCACTTTTTCCTGTAAAAGGAAGAAACGACTCAATAACTGGTTAAAATGTGCTGTTAAACTGAAATGAAAAAGGTATGAGAAGCCTTGTGGAGGGCTCAGATGTCTTAATTACAGATGACCTTGTTGCCGTTTGCAGTGGTCTTTTTCTGCAGTTCGAAGTTGGATGACATTATGTCACCTTTTCCTCCTTGCTGAAAGAAAAATAATCTAAGAAGTTGTAATGAACAAACAAAAAAGTTTGCTTGGCTTTCAAAGTTGAAACTGCAACACGCTTAAGGCTCCATTCATTGATTTTGAGCAGCTAACTTTGGCGAGCAGAAAGAGCTGTAAATGCAGTTTTGACATTATACCTTATATTGATTATATTTTTACGTCCCGCAGTTACAGAGCAACATTAACCTCTATCTGAAGTCAAATTTGGTTTCGCAGTCACGGATCAGCACTTTTTCTGACTATGTAGTTCCAAAGTGCCAGATATCTATGCAAGGCTTTATCACAGAAATGTTAAATAGCTCAATAATGCTCCATTTAGAAGCAGCACTCGATATATCTTTGCAGCGAAATCACAAAAGTAATGCCAGTATGCAGCGCTGTTGTACATCTCCCTCCCACTGCTCCGTCTGAAGCGTGCCTGTGAGAGTTGCTCGGTTTAACATCGAGCATTAAATCTTGTGATTTCCTGCCTCCGCCAGCCATCAAAGAAACACCTCTCTGTTGCTGTGGACCGCATCTCTGTCTTTCTTCTTTCCCTCTCTACCTCTTCCTCCTCCAGTATCCCAAAAGCGAACAGATTTCTCATAAAGGGAACGTCAACAACACCCTCATAAGTGCGGCTGCAAAAAGTTAAATAAGGATTTCCAAACTAAACACCTTTCAAGTAGCAGTAAAGAAGTCAGTGCACATATGTGTCCTCCAACAACACCAGGTAAAGATTATAAATCAGATTTATTGCATATGAATGTATTTTTATCTTGTCTGCATCTGGATCATGTATCTGTTAAAGGACTATTGATGAATCCAAAGCACTAATGAGCCTTAAAATACAATTTCTGTATTTTTGAAGCTGTCAAAAGTGTTCATTCCACTTTACTCTCGTGTTTACAAAATGAAACCAACCATTGAAAATGAATTTAAAACTGATGCACAGCTGTTTTACGCTCTATCAGACAGTGTATTGGTGTGAGCAATCCCTCCCAGAGCAACAAAGCTTCAGATAACGTGATTTGTGGCCGAGCGTTTGTATACATGTTTTATTACAATGTCATAACATAATTTTCAACATTGTCATCACCTCTCTCATTTGGTTTATCAAATTTTCTTTCTTCCTTCCTCTGAAAACTCTTCCTCAAATACAATTCTTCAGCTATATCATAAATCCTAGGCATCCTTGGCAGCATAAAAAAAAACTAATTAGGTGTATAAATATTACACCAGCCACACGAAACCAAACACAAGGTTTGTTTTGCTTCATCCGTTCTCACAACTTGGCTTTTCATAAAGTCATGCGGCTTGATTTAATGTGCCAGTGCAGCGTCGAAAGGCAATTTTCTAGAGGGACTGAGATGTAAATTTGTAATACATATGATAATGTTTCCTATTAGGATTGAGCTCCGTTCCTTTTCACAAATCCAGCAGAAAAATAGAACATGAATAACCCCATACAATGTAATTCCAATTCTGCTTGACGTCCAAAAAGCATTTGACCTCCATTAAAAAGGGCCTCCTATTGTACACAGCACTTCATAGCGCGGTGTTATGCTGCTCCATTAGTGTTTTTCATTTCACAGTTTTGTGTGTGTGTGTGTGTGTTTTAAATGCCTTTAAGCATAGAGCTAAAATTGTTAGGAATTAAATTGCATACTTGTATACAAATTGAAAAATCAAGCAACACAGCACATAAAACCCCTGCCAGCTGCAAAGCATGGATTATTGATACTTCTGACTAGATGACTCAATATTTATGTCATAGAGTCCAAAGATCCTGACTTTGTTCTCATGGCTCCTTACAAGAAATCAATCATGAAGCCCACAAAGAATCTAAAAAAAAAAAAGCGTTTTCTTTCAAGCGGGTCAGTTGAGACTCACAACGTTGGATGAATGGTTGCGTCTCAAGTATGTGCAGAGTTTGTTCTTGATTGGAATCCAACATCTAAGGACAGAGGGTTGAGTCCTATATTACATAGATTGTGAAGCCCCACATTGTTTTAAAAAACATCAATAATTTAGAAAATTATGACATAGAAATGTAGTATATATAAGTTCTTATTTAAAATGAATAATTTAAATTATTTTAAAATGACATCAGAGAAAATGAGTTATGTAATTTAAAAAAAAAAAAAAAAAAAGGGGGGGCAAACATTTAAAAAAGGAAGAGTTGAGATTTGTTGAGGACAGCATGGTGTTCATTTTGGAAATTATGGTTCAGTTTTGAGGAAAATAGGTGAGTTTTAGGGTGGAGCTACCTTGTGGTGCAAAGTTTACAGTCAGATCCATTAACACACACTATGAATGATTTCAAAAGTCCAAGATGATGATGGCAAAATGTCAACTTTGACTCCAAACTCCACAATTATTGACATCACAATTATTTATTCTATCTTTTGTGCATACAGTCTATGCAACCAGCCCAGTGTGCAGAAGAAAACAGCAGAACCAGATGATCCTGCAAATCCAAATTTCCTTTTAATTTGTTTTTTTTCAGCACATTACAGCACTTAGAAAAGCACAGATGGGCAGGGATGTAATTTTATGGCCATGAGATGAAAGAAGAACCCTGATTTAAGTTTAATTTTAATGGTAGATAATATTAGGGATGTTGTATAGCCTGAAATACAGACCAAACTGAAGAGCAATTCTTCAGCTGCTCAAAAAAGATGGAAGCGCTGGTTGCCCTAGAATGCAAATCAAGCATACCTGAGGTGTTGCTCTGAGCCACAAAGACACATCACACTCCCCCTATGGCCTGTTGAGTACTTTACCATACACACTCCACACATATATCTATCTTTATTTTACATTCAATATTTGATATTAATGATGAAAACACTGTGATGGGAGTCTGTTATCCCTATCACAGTGTATGTATGTGATTAGAACATTATTCAACAGCTGTCTGAGGACTGCTGGCTGCGGGACTTCGCTACATCGCCACATGTGTCTGTCATCACCCACTGAGAACTCTCAGAATGCTCAGCTATCCTTGACATTCTTCATTATCACTTATTGTTATTTTTTTGTTCTTCTTCTCATGAACAACAAGTGAATTTTCCTCTCCAGTCTTTTATCAAAAATGTGGCTCTCATTCCCCCATCTCTCCATCTCGCTCTTATTCTTTCATTCTCTCTCTTCTCACCTCACACACACACACACAAACAACAATTTCAGAATAAAACTGTGGTGCACTTTGCATGATTACTCACCACAGGGGGCAGTTTAGACTATTGTGTTTTGCCCTTGTCACCCCAAACGATGCCATTCATCTCCTGTGCGACTCTGTGAGTCACTACGGATTTGCATTCAGGTTTTTGTGTATTATCACACTGAAAAGGCTGCTCTGGTTTCATGTGGACTGTTGCAATCAACAGTGCATTTCTGCAACTTTTTCTAGTCAGTAGAATCACAAAACAAGCCCTGAATGCTAAAATATTTGTATGGAGCTTTTACTTCATCACCTATGTTCATGTTGTACAATGTTCAAAGAGAGAAACAAATAGAACCCTTACAAATAATTACAGCCAGTCAGACCACATTGGATCCCGAAGCTTTAAATTAAAAGCCTCATTCAGCACAGTGCAACTGTGAGAAGGCAAATCCAGCTAATAACAGATGATAAAGCTGACATAAACGGCATCCTTACATAGTATAAAAAACAGAAAATGCCTTTAATGTGGATGTTTTATTTGGTCTATATCCACTGGACAAATAGTTATGTAATGTGGCTTTTCGTCCCAGTCAGCATGTACAGTATGTTCTCTTCCAGACCAGCCTCCACGTCCCCCTTGAGCTCTGTCCTTGCTCCCCAGCTCACTGTGGCCTCTGCAGCCTCTGGGCTACAGTCATGTGTTTCATGCTCTGATGGCACCATAACTTACGATACAAGAGATTATCCAGTGAGTCAAACTGCTCTCTGATCTCCTCCAAGTCCTTGTAATTCTGTGTGCGCAACCAATTTGCTCATGAATTACATCCATATACAAATACAGACTTATGTCTTTAGAAGCAATGAAGACATTCAATGAGAGGTCAGTTAAGTGTTTGAAGTTCAGGGTGCATAAACTTGGATATACTGTCTGTTTCTTGCTTAAAATATAATCCAAGTGGCGGGAAAATCCCCCAAAATACATAATGCATGCTCAGTAGAATGTAGAAAATTAAACTTAGATAGTGTTCCACTCTCAAACCATAGACATTAATCCACTGATATATATAACATCCATCAGATTGCACTGATTTGCTCTCACTGAGCCACAAGAGTCACTGCTGGTGTCAGACAATGGTGTTGGGTGGTGATAACTGCCAGGTATTTCCAGAAATATTACATAATTCATCAAAACTGCTTTTAAACTTTCATTTTGAGATAACATTTTTAATGCAGTGTTCTGACTGTCCATGGATGTGATTGTGTTGTTTCGTAGATGAAGTCATTAATGATTTTATGGAGTCACTCAAAAGAAAATTAACAGCAGTTTGCATGAATCTTTTTGATTTAAAACACCACCTACATTGAGTTTATGGAATTTGTTTTTCCTCTACAGTCAAATGTATTTATTTAATGTTATGTAGCGTATATACTAGTTTTTAAATTGATCACTAAAACAAAAAAAAATAGGTTGTTCCAATTAGTTTTTCCACTTTATTTAAAAGGTGTACTGTACTTTTAAAAATAAATATAAGCAGAAGTGTTTAAGTTGGTAAATTTAACAAAATAAGATGCTCCAGTGTTAATTAGGGAAGAGAGAAATCCTGACCTCGAGGTGAAGACAAATTTAAGACAATTTCATTAAATTATCTCAACTTATATTTAAAATCGTTAAATTAAAATTTTTATCTTGCAGGTATGCATTAAGTTAAGTGTCAGGAATAGGTCCTTTCCATTCATTTTTAGATTGTGACGCTCTATATTACTGAAGCCAAGCTGCAGAGCTTCAAAGCAACACTTCCATCTCCTCCTATGACGACCTCAGGCCTATAAATACAGCCGCCACTTTTCAGGCAGGATCCTCTCCTTCAGAATCTCTCAAGAAACTAACTACAACAGGACCGTGGCATTCAAACTCAGTGTTCCAGCCTGAGGGTACAACAAGTGGGCCGAGCAAGCTGCTGGACTGTGAGGCATTAATGAGGCTCCATTCACCCAGTTTGAGGTGCTGAAGGTTAACCTCCACAGTGCAGAGCAACATATTTCCTGTTAGGAAGAGAAGGTTACTGAGCTCTCGACAAGGCTGGAGACCCAAACAAAAGAAAACAAGACTCCGCTGAATCAGTTAGAGTATCTGACCAGTGACCTCCAGAGAGAACAAGCCTGCAGACTGGAGCTGAGTGACCAGTTGGAACAAGAAAAAAAAAAAAAAACCCCATCAGATACAAAATGGGGAAGAGAAAAAAACCTGATGCTGAGAGGGTGAAAGAAGATCAGGAGGCGATTCAAGGGCTCAGCAGGATGTCAAGAGTTGGAAAGCTTGAAATTAAGACCTGAGGAACTGACCACAACTAGTATCAACCTTGACACCCAGCTCGAGGCTGAGAAAGGAGTCAGCCAGGCTCTTTGAAGAGAAACTCTCAGCTGAAGGAAGAGCTGAAGGAGCAGCCAGAGGAGTCCCACACTGGTTTAGAGCTCCTTGAAATGACACCAGAGCCAGAAATCTCTGAGGAGAAGCTCCCCAAGGGAAAAACAGAAACTTCCTTGGTTTGAGGAGGAGGAATAAGGAAGGTGGAGAGAAGAAGGAGTCAACATCCAACTGAGACTCTGAGATCTCAGTACCTTCCAGCATTAATGAACCACAGTGGCCACACAACACTAAAGAACCAGTGTATCCAGGATCTTGCAAAATTAAAGTTGTTTTCTCTCTTTCTATGACTTGTTTCAGAACCACACTGGTGGCATTCCCTCTCTTTAGTGACACCTATAGCTGAGTGTCAAATCACACATGGGCTATATTGGAGTATATGCATCTGTCTTATTTGAGTGTCATAATTATTTAAACCTATGTAGTATGTAGTGTTCTCTAGTTCATCACAATTAGCAGAAAAAAAAGCTTGTACAAAACTTTCTGTTCACTAAAAGGTGTTACATTTTATATTTCATGTTGATGTAAAAATAAATAAATAAATAAATAAACAAATAAAAATTTAAAAAATGCTGTTGTGTTTGACTATACACTGCGGTTGTATTGTTAACAATCTATGCTTTTTAGTGAAGAAAGGACATAAAAAAACAGATCTTGAGAAACACCAGAGTAGCACACATGCACCACAAATAGATTGTGCAAAGAGAATCACAAAAATGTGTTCTGTTGTAAAATATGCTATGAACCCAACAATTACTACCTCACTGCAATCAGCAACAACTGACTCTGCCACTGCAGCTGGGGGAGATCAACCCTCTGTTAGATAATTATGATTATGTGGCAATGTCATGCATAATGATGCATTTTATCTTAATGCTAAAATGATGTCTAAATAGCACTAAAATGTCCTGGTTTTAATTAGACATTGCAACCGGAGGCTTAATTATACCTCTGGTGGCAGTTTTTGTGGGTAATGGCACACAAATATCAAAGCAATACTCCGGTGTTGCTGCAGACTATGTGAGTGTGTGCGTACAAAATATGGATCTTAAAAAAAAAATTTGTCTTAGTATGTTTTAAAACGGTCTGCAAGGTGGCTCGATGCTCGATGGTTAGCACCGTTGCCTCGCAGCTAGAAGGTTGCCGGTTCGCATCCCGGTGAGGACACCAGGAATCTTTCTGCATGGAGTTTGCATGTTCTCCCCGTGCAGCGTGGGTTCTCTCCGGATTCTCCGGCTTCCTCCCACACAGTCCAAGAACATGTTGGTCGACTGGTCTCACAGTCGACTGGGATAGGCTCCTGCGACCCTAGTGACGATTGAGCGGTGTATAGATAATGGATGGATGCTTTAAAACCTTTCCCAGTTAATGCTAGTCATGTTATTTGAAGAAATACTGCATTTATTTTCAATTCAAAGACAGTCAGACAAAAGGAAGGTCAAAGATCATTTGTACAAACATGTTTTCTCTCTTCAGTATGAGCTGTGCATTTCAGATACATTAAAAAAAATTACAGGTAGAAATGACGGTAAAATAAATAAAATAAATTAAACAGCATCCTTTTAGTGCTGTTTTCTGAGGACAAAGTATTTGTGATCAAAATAGGGCTGGGCGATTTATGCAAAAAAAAATCATCATAAAATACTGATAATTCACAATTTCATTGGATTTTCAAATCAAATTATAATACAGTTTTCCTCATTAAAACATATACTTCTTTCAACAGGAACTACAGCTGTTTGTGCAAATCCAATGAATGAAAAGCACCGCTAGCACAACTATTATTCTTTTACATTTCATAACCAATGTTAATGCTGTGGCTGCAGCAACAAAAACTAAAACAGCAGCAGTGGCAAAAGTGTTGCTGCATTTAAAATCAAAAGAAAGTATAGCTGACGCACAAAAAATAAAAAAAACATTTTAAATGTCCATAATGATAATATTTCACAATATAGGTTTTTCTATAGCGCTGCTGAAAGACTAATGAGCCTAATTATGATCAGACAGGTGTGTGTTTTTGGTCCCACATGTGAAGACGGTGACAGTGATGACCAAAAAGGTCTTCATGTTTGACCATACGGGCTGACTTTTCGAATGTGAATGTTCATTCATGTTATAGATTTGTGATATTTTTTTTCCATTTATGGTTCTGCCAGCCTATTGTGTGTGTGTGTGTGTGTGTGTGTGTGTGTGTGTGAGAGAGCGGGTGTTACAACTTCAGCCCCCTACGCCCCCTACGCCCCCAACCCCCCCGCCCAAATCCCTTCCCATTCCCCTGGATCACGTGGGCATCCAGAGGGCCTGTCCTCCCCTTCGTCTCTCCAGGCCCAGCGGGCTGACTCACACTCGGGCATCCAGCCAAACCTGGTCACCCAAGATTGACCAACCCATCCCCTCCCCTCCCCTCCCCAAGCCAGGCCAGCCCCAGCCTGGGGCCTTTTCCCACGGGGGGACTCCCTCCCCCCGTGGGAAAAGCGTCACCTGGCGCTCCAGCCGAACCCGTTCACCCACCCTTAAGCACCTCCAACTATTTTCCACACTATGTAAGCCAGCCAGGGTCTGCTGGCTTTTCGTGCCCCTGGTACCCCGTTCTCGCAGACTAGAATCCTCGAGGCATTGGATTCTGTTGCGATCTTTCACTGGGGGTGTGGGTGGTTTGGGTCACATGTCCAAGGCTCACATGCTCCCTGCCACCGAGCGATCCAGTCGAAATTTTACTTTTCGGGTAGCTTAGCTTTTACTAAAATTGTGCTACAACAATTTATACAAAACCGGGTCTTGAGAGGCAGTACAGGAAGAGTGACAGTGCGTGAGAAGCGGGAAGGGAGGCTAAATGTATGCGGTACAGACATAGCCCAAGAGCCAGTGAGAGCGAGAGAGGGCGGACGAGAAGGTGTCAAACGGCTTCACTCTTGATGGTGAAAAACTTCAGGGAAATTCTCTCTCCCCCTGGTATTCCACGCGTGTGTGTGTGCGTGAGTGTGTGCGTGTGTGTGTGTGTGTGTGTGTGTGTGTGTGTGTGTGTGTGTGTTTGTGTGTGTGTGTCTACCTCTTCCCCTCCTCCCTCATGCACCTTGATCTCCTTGTGTGTTGCATTGTGTCGTGTCGTGTTGTGTTGTGTTATGTTGTGGTGTGTGTGTGTGTGTGTGTGAGAGAGAGAGAGAGAGAGTGTAAAAAGCACAGCTGTTGTTCTTAATGTTCTCGCTTGCTGTGTGTATGAGAGGTAAAGAGGTGCTGCACTTTGTTATGTTATATATAGTTATAATGCTACTGCTGGCAACAATTATCAAAATAAATAATCCTCAGATTCAGAGTAAGCATGCCTCCTTTGTGAACAGTCAATAGGATAAGCCTTCACTAATGTATGTTCAGGTTGGTCATAATGGTGGTACTTGGAGAGTTAGATATTTTCTCAGGTGGTACACACTGTAAAAAGTTTGAGAACCACTGTTCTAATTAATTAAATCAGTCTGATATACTGTATCGCCCAGCCCTAGGTAAAAGCAATCAAAATGTCCGTCATGCATGTTTCTTACATTGCATGTTTGCTTTTATTCGTAAAACTAATCAAAAGTGACAAGAAAAAAAAGGAAAAGGATTAAACTAGCAGCCATGGAATTGGATGATAGAATCCTCATAAGAATTAATAAATGTAAATCTATTTCAGGAGCAAGTAATCAAGAACCATTTAATCCTGTCTTTACCAGGCCAACCAATTACCTTGTGGAACATTAATCAGAGAGAACATTTATAAACACATGGTTTCAATTGCAAAAAAAAAAAAGAAGAAGAAGAAGAACAGCCTGCCCTTATTTAGAAGTCTGAGCTCTAATTGGAAATGACACAAAAAAAACAGCAAGCAGCGATTGGCTCTGACAGTGACAAGCTTGATGAATCAGACGGGGGAGTGGGTTTGACGGTCATCAGTCAGCTCTGTGGAAGGCTGCTGCAGGGTTAAGTTCAGTGTGGTTCAGAGTTTGTGTCTACTAGATGTGGGAGGCTCCCAGTTCACTAACATCTATTGGATGTTCAGGTTCTGGTCCTGAAGGACTACTGAATGTGCCGAGTTTAGATCCCAGCTGTGCTGTAATGTACCTTCCTTTAAACAATGCAACAATCAGCACTGCATCACATGACCAAAACGCCTTAATTACATATTTAGACATTATCCTTTAAACTTGAATCTTGTGTTTTGACATCTTCATCATTAAAAAGCGTTTCCATGAAAGCAGCATGTACAATTTGCTGTAATGACAAAAAATCAGAGCTAAAGACCAAACGAAGTGCACTCCAGTTACCACATTCTGACTTTGTATTGCCAGCAGGAGCTGCTTTCTGTGTCTATAAGCTAACCGTCTTAGCAGAGTAGCAGTAACTACGACTCAGCCGTTGACTCTAATGATATTCATACTGTTTGTTGTGGCTAAGCTCCATTTAAATCACATACTTAATGTATTCAGTTGTAATGAGACTCATTCCGTTAATTTAGATGTAAATATTTGCAGGAAATGGACAAAACTACTGATTAAAACTCATATTATTAAATTTGTGTAAACAATGGAATAAAAAAGTTTTTCTTTTTTTTTTTTAAATGGAAAAGATTGCACAAAGAAAACATTTTATATATATATATATGTAGATACTGCTAATACTTATCCACTGTAAGAGTGCAGAAACTCCCATTGCAAGTAGAATGTTTTATTTTAGGCTAAAATAAGCAGCTTTAAAAGACATAAAATTAAGGTTTTACCAGCCTTTTTAACCTCAACTTCTTCGCTTGTTTATGACTCTCTCTGCAAAAGGCAGGAACCAAACCAGCACACCGAATAGTGCTTTAGGACTGAAAACTCTGTCTTTTCATTTTTGACAACCGAGAGTTCATTCGTTACTTGCTCACAGGTCGACACAGGGTGGCAGAGAACCCCGATCGGTTAGTGGTTACGAGACAAAGCCAAAAAGCGGCTGGATGAACAGGCCCATGGTTCCCAGGACGCACACGGTGACAAACACCCAAAGGAAGATTCTATCAATGACCATGGCAACGTACTTCCAGTCATCCTCCACCTGTGAGTAAAGGGGTGGGACAAGAAAAGAAAAAAAAAGGTGTGAGAAGACAAAAGGCAGTTGGGACAAATGAAAGATTAGTGAAGAATTTTTTATTTTTTAATAAAAGCAGGTGAGGAAGCGTGCACAGTGAGAGAGAATTGGGCGATTCAAAAACTCGGTGAGTTCAAGTTTGCAGGAGTCGATGGAGTGATGTTTACATGGCAAGGATGGGGAAAAAAATAAGGAAAGACAGAAAAGAAAGAAGAGAACACAGTTCAGTGTTTCTTGTAAGTCAACAGAAAATTGATACATAATTTACACAGCAAAAAATTACTATGATAATCACATTCAAACCACAGCGTCAAAAGGAGCGACAGGCGTTTTGACAAAGCTGATTGAGCCATGAGTTTTGCATATCAAAGGCTTCTTCTCCCCCTTTGGGAGATTTCACCCACTGTATTTATAACTGACGGAGGGAGGAGGGAAAGCTCTCAGCTCATATCTAAAATTATTTGGTTCTAAGTTACACTATTGTTAACTTGCGGGGCAGGTTCAACGCCGCAACAATGCTGAGAAGAATTACAGCAAAGATCTCCCAGGCCAGCACTGTTTTGGTTAGTATGAAGTATGTTTGCATTAATGCATTATGCATTAGTGTGCCTGCTTCTCGTGGCTGTATTTGAGGGATTTATAGAAACACTAGAATAATAAATGTCCTTTGTGACATCATTTAAAAGTTTTTTTCAACTAATTTATTTCCTAAAATGAAAAAATAAAACTGTACTTACAGTAAAATGACTTCACTATGTGTGTCATATTGTTCACTTGAGTTAAGATCAGCACATTATTTGCACAGGAAAAGTTAATATGTTTTAATGGTTTCAGCAGTAATTTGTTTTAGTAAATTATTGCTATTTTCCAGATTTCCTCTTCTTTCTTAATTTACACATAATATCTAGCAACATCATAAAAAAGAAATCAAAACTGTTAATGACGTCAACATCAACTATCTTAATTCATATAAATGGTCATTTGTTCTTTTATAACATTTGATGCTAAAATACTTTTTTTTTTTTTTTTAACTTTTTTTAATTTAAATTAGTAAAAAAAAATCATTAATTGACAATTTTTTTCATTTTTGAAAAAAAAGTATGTTAAGGATTAAAAATAATTATTTAAAATGTTTAACTGTTTCCTGTTTTCCCTGTTTTTGGAAATTAAAGTAAAATTACAGGGAGGAAAGGATTTATTTACATGTTGACTATATATATATTAAAAATACAAGAATTTTAAAAATGGCTAAAATGGGACATAATGTCCACATCAAGAATAGTGAAATTTCCCATTTGTGAGTATTTAATCTCTTTATTACATATATATATTCTTTTGGAACTCGTACTAGCAGATTTTTTTTACAGTTGTTTTATTCATTTATTTATTTGATTTTTTTTCACAGTATGTCTTAATAGTTTGGTGAATAGCAGAAAAACTGCAAGTGGAACCAATAGCATTACTGGTGACTTCATTAGTTTAGATGTATCAGCTGTAGGACATTGCCATAGTCTTAAAAAAACTTACAACAGCTCAATTCAATTTATTTGCTTCAGTATCCAGATTTTGGGGAATCATTTATTACCATTGCATTTGCACAAAACTGAAACGGATTCATGCATATGTTTGGATTTATTAAAAAAATAAATAATAAAAACTTGATTTGGGAGATTATGCACAGCTGTAGGGAACTCTGAAACATGCATGTTCATTTTTGAAACTGAGGAAATGTCTGGAAGTAATGCAGATGACAGTCCTCGCATATATTTGGATACGCTCATTATCACTTCTTCTGATTAAAATGAAGCCTGAGTTTACCATAACAAACATCATCAGCCCATGACGACAGTTAATAAGCCTTTCAGATTCTTTAGAGCCACAATGTTGGATTTAGACAGACAATCTGGTGGAACTGTGTCATCCCAGTGCAAGCGCTGACCACTGTTGAAACACACTTTGCAGCAATGTTCACTTTCCCAAATTGCCACATTTGACTGGACTCACATTGTGAGAGCAAAATGTATGTGACACTGCCAAGATCCTAATGAATGCTAACCAGCCTGGCTCTGCACACAAGTCTTTTATTCTGACTTACAGCAGTGCAGAGAACAGATGAGGACCATGTGTGGCTGCAGTGAGCTCACTCAAGCCTGATGTACCATTAATCTTAATAATTTGCCGGTGACAGTGGTTACCCCATGCAGCACGGGCTCCTCGCCCTCCTTTACAAACCCACAGAGCACAGAGGAAAAGTACTAAATGATGCCCACACTGGTGAACAATGACTAGTTTCAGTGCCATTTTTAGGCTTTCCCATTGGCGATGTGAATCTAAAAGTAACCACCTTGGAGGACATTTTAATACAGAAATGGCTCCAGATTTCAAGCTTGCCTTAGCTTTAATTTATTCTACTCTTATCGCCCAACTACATTTGATCAGTTACATCAAAATAACACCGACTCACCTCTTTGGCCTTGTTCCGACTCCTCATGTTTTCAGCGATGTACTTGACGCTCTCGATGGCCTGCTTGATCTCAGGTGACACCACGGAAAAGGCCACCACTGTACTGATGCTCTGGGGACTCAACTGGCGTGTCATCTTCCCAGCTTCTGGTGTTTCTGGGGTCTCGTGCTGGCAGGGACAAGGGCATTTCTTCCCGGTGCAGCCCTCCACCGACGAGACCTTACTGTCCCCGAACTCCAGACAGTTGAGGGATCCTCCTCCAACCTGCTGGGGATCACAGTCACAGTATAGAGTGAGTTTCACACTCTCCTTCACCTCAAAGTCAACATTGTTTGGCAACGATTTCTCTATTTCAGCCGTGGCTTGTTTCACAGGTGTGGAATACATTTGTTAGATCTTTGCAAAAAAAAACATTAAGGAGGTGATATCAAGGAGGAACTTGTGTCTTTCCAGTGTTTTGGAGTATATGATCTTTATTAGGTATTTCTGCTGAGCTCTCAGTGTTTCCTGTTAAGAATATATTGAATACACAGTGTGTATACATTTTCTGTGAGAGCATCGATGAAATTCTCCACCTGTAGCAAAAAATCTTTTTTTTTTTTTTGATTCAGTGCTTACAGAAAAATAGTTGTACCCCAAGGGATTATTGAAAAGCAGCGAGTGCAACCAGCATGCCATTAAATGGTTAAACATGCTCTCAGATTGTTGGTTGAGGTGCTTCAAGGTTTGCCTCCCAGAAGAGGGAATACAACTTATACAGAATCAGAAACTGTTCAGTTACTTCTACAGCATACCTGCCTGGCATCTAAAAAATCAATGATGACTATGATGTTTCCCTGACCCACAGGTGAAACAAACTCGACTAAACTCTAAATGCAAGCGTGTTTTACATGTGAAGCCTAATGCCGTTTGTCATGCTTTTATTTAGACATAAAGTGTGCAGAGATCCTGAGGGGCTATTCAAATAAACTAAAATTGCAGTTAATTCAATTTTATACTTGCTCCCAAGAAACTCAGAAAATAGGCAGATATCATCAGAAGAGACAATGCTGTTGCTGAGGAGGGCATTGATTTAATACTTTTGTGTACGGTAAAAGCCTGTCTGCATCATCATTGATTTAAAAACTCCAGAACTACCAGAGAGTAGCTATGGACAGACTTTATCACTTGAAATGGTTTTTTTTTGCCCATTAGAAGTGCACCACCTACCATTGTCTTTGAATCTTTTAGTAGATAGTTTATTTTTTACTTTAGTTACAGAGTAACACCATCGTTCATTTGACTTTTCTGTCCTTCCACTGAGTCACACTGACTCTCCTTTCAGTTCTGTTTTTGCTCTGATTTTGGTTTTCACTTGCTATAAGCTTCACTTTGTTCACTAACTACTCACTAGCTGTTTCCTACTTTGGTTTGAAATTACTGTAAAGTGAGATTTTCAGCTGCAATACCTCTGAGAGTTGTAAGAGTGAAGCAAAGCAATAATTTTGTGAGCTGGAACGAGCTGAAACTGACTTTAAAGCTAATGGGAGCTTTAAGCTGAGGTATGCAATCTGTTTTTGGCATCTCTGGGCAAAAATACCATACCAACCTTTTAGCATATTGTAATTCAAGTGGTCTGAGTGGAAACTAGACTTTTGCGCCTCCTTTCAACTGTTTTCAGCCTTTAGAAATCTAGCGCATGACAGAAGATCTTAGCTAATTGAGTGTTTTCACCCAGATCAGGTGAAATAATAGAAGAAGAAAAAAGTCCACAGTGAGAGCAGGACGTGGTGCAATTGGTTAGATGGAGGTTTAAATCAGGAGAGTTAATCCTGGGTGAAACCGCAAATGAAGGGACTTAGAGCAAAGAGAGGAGAAGGAAGAGCTGCAGGAAGAGGGCTGCATATTTTTAAACTTGCATACTCCAGCTTTATGTGCATGATTAGTGACAGAATTGCTTTGTTACAGTGTAAAGTGTTGTTTTTCTAGAAGAGGCTGAACCTTGCAGCAGTGTGACCTAAAGGCCTGTATGCTGAACTCAAAGTTGAACCACTTTTAGCTGTGAGCTAGTCACAGCTTGTTCATGTGCAATCAATGGGATAACAGTTGTATTTAATGTAACCTAAATGACCTGTGATTAAAAAGGTGTAGCACCCAAACCACCTTTGTTCCCCAGGAGAACATACTTCAACATACTCTTCATCAGTCTGAATTGTGCTTGGTGTTGTAGTGCCGACCTCCTGACCTGACCTTCCCTAATTGTCGTACCCTGGAGAAACCCCTTCACAGTTAAGATTTCTTTAGTTTACAGAGCAGGTCCATTTATGACACCTGGGTCAGAGCCTTGCTCAGGTGGACTTCATGTTTCAGTGACAGGAACCACTTACCTGCATCAAGCTATTCTTCCGCTTCTTCCCTCCTTTTCCTCCTCCGCCTCCTCCTCCCCCTCCAGCTCCTCCTCCTGCCTCCCCACTGCCGTCCAACCCCCCAGCCCTGCTGTCTTCATCAATCGGTCTCCGCATCAGCATAATCCTCGGCAGCACCTTGAGGAACACCGAGCGCACCCAACACGGCATGGTGTGGGTCATTGGCGTGCGGTAGTGTACATTCAGTACAAACACAGTAATGACAATGCTGAGTGTGACGAAGATCATTGTGAAGAGCAGGTACTCTCCAATGAGCGGGATGACCAGCGATGTGGAGGGGATGGTCTCGGTGATAACGAGCAGGAACACAGTGAGGGAGAGCAGGACGGAGATACAGAGCGTGACCTTCTCTCCACAGTCAGATGGGAGATAGAAAACCAGCACTGTGAGGAAAGAGATGAGGAGGCAGGGGATGATGAGGTTGATGGTGTAGAAGAGTGGCAGGCGTCGGATGTAGAAGGAGTAGGTGATGTCTGGGTAGATCTCCTCGCAGCAGTTGTACTTGATGTCGTGTTTGTAGCCTGGAGCGTCGATGATTTCCCACTCGCCGCTTTCCCAAAAGTCTTTCAGGTTCACCTAGAAGACGGATAAAGATCTTAAAGTTTCAAATTTATCACTAGAAGAGCAGTTAGAGTCAACTTGCCATTCTTGAAAGGGCCCTGTCAGTCAATAGGATACAAACCTTTTTTTTTTTCTTTTTTTTTTAGAAATAGAAATTTGTAAGAAATGGAAACCAGTTGATTTATATTGGATTGTACATTGCCCATTAGAGTATTCACCCTCTTGGAAATTTTCCTCTTATTGCTTTTCAGCATTGAATTATGGTCAATATAATATGACTTTCTTGTTGAGAGTAGACACTGATCAGTTTTACAGTCAGTAGGGACCTTACATAAACATATAAAGCATTTAAATGCATGCAGTGTCTAACTAGATTGTAATCAGTAGATAGAACAAAAAGAAAAAGAATCATTTAGGTTCCTAATAGTTTCACTCGACTTGAACAGTCACAAACACTAACCTTGGACCCAATAAGTACCAGGTCAATCTTGGCTTTGTCATAAGTCCAGGAGCCAAACTTCATGGAGCAGTTCTGATAGTCAAAGGGGAAGTAGGTGATGTCCATCGGGCAGGAGGATTTGAAAATGGCTGGAGGAACCCAGGTGATGGTACCATCAAACTTCAGCAAGGCCTTGGTCTTATCCTCCACCAGGAAATCCCCTACAGCGCTGTGTATGAGGTGTGTGTACGTACAATCAGTCACATGTATTCCCATGGCAGACAAGGCATGAGAAGATAGGATGGAAGTGGGTTTTGAAAAGGACACAAAGGTTAGAGGACGGCAGAGATGTCAAACAATGGGAGGAGAAAATGAAAGTGGGGCACAAAAGAAAGGGGAGAAGATAAAAGGTGAGATTACAGAACTAAGAAAGTCAGCATTAGGATTAAAAGGGAGAGGACAATGAAGCTGCATTATGTATTATTATGAAATACAAAATTGCCTTTGATTATCGCAGCGAGCCACTATTGAAAGTGGAAGAATAGAGCACAGCACAAACTAACCCTGAACAATACACTGTCACATTAGCATTCTTCATTTTAATTACAGTATCAGCTGTTGCATACTGTAGCAGCTGAAGACATAAAAGACGGTCGTGCCATGTAAAATTTTAATACCGCAACCTCTCGTGCTGAAATGCCAAAAGAGTTTATCTGTTTTTCTGTCTTTGTCAGTGCTTTTCTAAATTACCCAAGCTCTATTCTTTTTTATTTTTATTTTTATTTTGCACAGAGCAGCTTTAGCATTTGTTTGTAAAGGCTATTCTGGTGATAAGTGTATATCTACAGCTTGCTCTTGTTGTAGCTTTGTGTGTCTATTTTCAACAAAACCTGTGGGACATATTTAGCTGCTAATTGTTCGACTATGTTCTCTCACAAGTCCATAGATTTGTCTGTTGTTTCATGCTGGGCAGTACAGTAAGTTTAGGGATAGCCTTTCTTGATGAAAACAGCTGCCTGCTGTTGGAAAGGAAGCTGATAAGAGAGGAATAAGACGAAAACAGAGCAATAAAGTTGGCTATAAATGGTAATTTGTGCTCTGAAAGAAGCTAAAAAGTCTAAACTTGCAGAGCTGGTGTTGATAATTTGCTGTGGTTTCATTGCTGCAAGTGATCCACCAGTGTGTGCAGGTTTAAGGTTTGAGAGAGACCTTGGTCTGGGTTAAAAAAAAGCGACATAGACAATAGGGAGGATAGGATGCAAAACATTTGCTGCTATATAACACTTTTTTTTTATTAGCTGCTAAAAGTAGTTATTATATCGTCATTATTTGCACAATTACTTCTTTTATCGAAGTTTGAATACGCAGACACTTCTATTGTTTTCCTAATGACTGCAATCGTGGTGATGCTTGCTAAGTTAATAAGTTGTGACTGCAGCTACGTTGGCGGCCTCACTTGTTATAGAGCACAATGTCAGGTCTCCAGATCTTGTTTGATGGAACTCTAATGAACTCAATCCCATCAAACTCTGCCGGTGTCCATCGTAGTTTGTAGTCATTCCAAATCTGCGGGAGATGAAGAGAAAAAAACATTTTGAGCGTACTGGGGAGCCGACCATCTGTTTTTAATGTTGTAAATTGTACACTGCAGACAGACAGTGTTAGTCACTGGAGACATCCCCCTTCATGGGAATATTTTGGAAAACATATTTATACTGCAGGCAGAAATTGCTTTGATGTTTTACAGTAGAGCCAAATAAGGATATCATGGCAAAATAAAAAAATAAAAAACCTGGTGTTTATAGACAGAAACACAAGTTTCACTGAGCATCACATTGCTGTTATTTGCATCTGCACTTGCTTCGGATGAAAGTAGGGGGGCAGTTCTCCAATATTTCCATATTTCCATAAGAAAACCATGCCGTAAGACGTACCACAATAGCCACACTTTCTGTATGAAGAGCAGCTCAGAGAAAAGGGGGAGTATATGAGCAAATATCTCACTGACAGAAATAAAGGATGAGTGTGTTCACTGGTTATTCTGTCAACGTACCTGCAGGTAACATTTCACGAGGCGTAGATTCATTAGTCTTGGCTATTTGTATGTCACCCAAGATGAATTCATTCATTACCAAGGCGGATTAATAACTAGTTATGACCTGGGAGCTGTTTAATTAACCACTTTATGCTTCACTGGCTTGCCCACTTATCTCCAGGGAGTTTACACTGTGATTGGCTGCAGATTTAATTCCTGATACGTTCAGGTGTTCAGCTTCTTGTGGCCATAAGATCCCAGCAGTGAGAGAAAAAAAAATACTGACACTGAAACCAGCTGATGCCTCTATCACATGTTTAAGTTCTAATGCAGTAATTAACAGATCGCTTGGTTAAGCTATTTTCATGAATATGTGAAAAGGTCTTTGATATCAAGTAAGTTAGGGACTGTGTAAAAATTACTGGATTCCAAAAGAGGCTCATGCAGTTGTTTGTGTTAGCTAAGGGGAGGGTAATCTCACTTTTTTATATATTGTTTTTGAAATATTCTTCCCAGTCATGATCAAACAGTAGATAAAAAATAAGATTTTTTAAAATTATAATTATTTACAATTTGTTACCTGAAAAATTGATTAAATAAATAGGTTATAAATTGTGATGTATTTTCGATAAATTATATGAAATGATCCATGAGTATTGTTGCATTTAACAGATTTTAAATTAGAGTTCATCATCATAAAACGCTTATTTTGCCCCCCTCAGTTATAAATAGTGGAATGAAATGTCCTACTACTCTGAAAATAATATAAAATGATATATTGTTTCAAAGACTGGTTTAAAACAGCCATTTGTTTCACTGAATGCTGATTTATTTGAAGATATATTGTATTTCTTAGCTATCCATTCATTTGTTTTCTAATTCAATCAGTTAGGGAAAGAAATGCATGTTTTTCATTTGATGTTTATTTCACTGATCATATATGCAAATATTGTAGTTACCTTATTACCATTTTTAAATTTGTCAATTAATTTATTCAGTTATCTACCTCATTCATAAAATGAGGCCCACCAAGGTTTTGATAATGCCCTGATTCAAAACATTTTAGCGTGCCTTCCTACACAAATAATTTTCATACAGTCTCTTAGAATGTCCAGTTTATGAGGGATAAAAGAAGAATTAAAATGACAAAGTAGGGGGGAAAAAAAACAAGGTGGTCATTGGGATATGAAATTGAAAATAGAAAATAAAGGTTAAAGAGCAGAGATGAAAGGCGGTAGTAATAATTATTATATTATATTACGGTATTATCCACAGTTAAAAGAGTCAGAGAAATGATGCTTAGAATGCATTGCTGTGAACACGCTTCAGCCTGTAATTTTACAGCTTGCCAAAGATTGCTTATTTAATAAGTCCACACCAAATACAACTGTGACTGCACAGTATGTAATGCAGTTGAAAAGTTTTCAGTTTTCTTATCCTGCACATAAAAGCAGTCAGTGGAGCTTAGCTTTTAGGAGTTTGAAGTGAACAAATGTGGAAACCCAGTATATTAAGGCTATACTATGAAGAATCCCCTGCAGTTGTGCTGCAGAACAGTTGCAATAAATTCACCAAGGGGGTCCTCTCTAAAATGGCTTCCACCGGCTGTGATCCAGAGTCTTTATCAGTGGCTGTGGTGTTGACGCAGCTTCTCGTTAGCGATGCCTTGTTATAAATAAACTGCTCAGCCATTACAAACAGCAAATGAGATCAGCCCAAACAGGCCTTTCAATGTATTTTAATTGGAGAGATCAGGGATCACAACATCTGAATCACATCCAATGACTAGTTGGCCATGGGAGGGCAACCAGATTTAAAAAGGCAACACTGATAATGGTTAGAGAATTAAAAAAAAAAAATAGAAATACAGATAGCGAAGATGAGCAAAAGAAGAAGAAACAGAGCTACAAGGTGTCAGAGAATTGCAAATTGTCATTTGGGAGAACAGCTGGCAGCGTGAGGTCAGGAGTTCAGGGTCTGAGGCTATAGATCTACTGGGAGACAGCACGTGACTTACCATAATGCTAACATTGATCACTAGCTGATTCAAGTGTCTCTCTGAGACATCGTTGTTTTCCTGTTCATTTGTGGCCTCTCCTTTACTCTTACTGTCTTCATGGTAATCACACACGTAGCAACACACAGAGGGAGAAACATCCAATATTGATGGCTGCTGACACACATGACCCTCTTCAGTCTTCACTTACCGCCGTCTCTGCCAACCCACTCGGATGGAGCTAGATCAATGAAAACGGTTAATACATGCTGTGTGTCATGTGCATGTGTGCGTGCATGCATACTCACATGTCTGAGCCACAAATTTGTTTCCATGATTTGATTCACCTCATCCTGCAGAGACACAGAAAAGGAGAGCTTGTTAGCGAGGAAGACGATGTGCACGTGAGAGAGAGTGTGTTGTGTATGTGGATATATATATATATATATATATATATATATATATATATATATATAAGGCAGGAATAAATATTCACAACCTTTTTAAAAGAAATGGAATTCCTTCCTTAATCTTTGTCCTCTAGAGCTGGAGTTGATTGACTGAAAAGGTCGACTGTGAGCATGTTAATAATACATGCAAAGGTTACAAATGTCACATCTTCTATATCTTCCTCTGTAACTGTTTTTCACTTTTGATTTGTGGTCCTACGATTTTCACAATTTATACGACACGTACATACCTGCATCCTGTGCACAGGCAGACACGTTAAAATGGGTCCAGAGACACCCTCGTAATGACACGTTCATTCAGACGTGCACATCCACACGCTCGCCTTTAGATTAATCTCACCTTACCGAGCAAGCAGATATACAGCGACATATCAGTCCAGTCTGGAAAAAGGCTCCTGCAGGCAATTTTCTCCTAATCTGAGGATTTCCATCCTGAGCTGAAAACCTCTTTTCACTGGGGAATGAGCAGCATCCCCACTTCATCCCCACCACCACCACCACCTTAAACTTCACATTGCCAAAGCATAGGAGCAGTGTCTAACAGCACTGTGGGACATTGTTGTTATCCGTGAAATTGAACAGACTAAATAAAGACGGCATTTACTTTCCGCTTTCACTTTTCCCATTCCGCAGCTTATCGTTGTAGCGTTTCTGTTTCAAAGGTAGGAAATATGATGAAGACGCTCGTGGGAAGACGTCGCATGGTTCACACAGACTCTCATGTATTGTTGAGAGGCGACAAAAAGTGAAACTGTGTATTTGACACGTTCTGGATTGTTCATACACACTCAGAAAACAAGACTATGAATGAAGAGTTTGTAAAGCAGCTTAAAACACCTTTGAAATGATGTTGAGCTGAGTGTTTCTGTATGTGTTAATGCATGGAAAGGAAGGCTGCAAAGCTTACAACTTTGACCAGCTGCGAGATGGAGACCTCGAACTCCACCGTGACGGGGTCGGAGACATTCTCCACCGGTCGGATGAACTGGTTGTATCGTCTGAACAGTTTCCTGAACAGTCGGTCCTCTGCCTTGGAGGAGAAGCAGTCTGAGGGTGCAAACATAAAAAACAGAAGTCCAGAAAAACTGATCAGTGGCCATACAGTGTGAGAAAGGAAGCTGTGCTGGTAATATGTTTAAAAAATGCAAAAACTCAATGAAAATCTAACAATGATCAATCACAGCCATCCTCCACAGTCCTCCAAGTCAATTGTAATCAACTCAAGTCATGGTACAAACAACTTTTAGAGGGAAGTGAGGGAAAAACAGACATCAGCCTCTTCCAGTTTTGGTGCAGCATCACATCACTCATCTTTTCAGTCTGAGAAAATGAATGTTTTGTGTTATCTGATGAAGTCTCTTTAGATTTTAGTTCCTCAGCTCAAGTCATCAAATTAAAAAAAAAGTCTACTTTGAACAAGTCTGTGACTATCTGTGATCTTTTAAAGTGTTTGTGTATTTGAGATGGAGCTAAAAAAAAAAAAAAGAAAAAAGGAGTCATAACAGTGAAGAATGGAACTCAAGGTCCAGTTTGAGTAGTGGAAAAGTTTTGTTGTTTTTCTTTATTTGTTTAGAACTTTTTACTGTCTTACACATATTTCTTGTTCCTGATCTTTAAAACAAAAGAAAAAAAAGCTTCTTTTTTTTTTTTTTCTTTTTTAATTTTTTCATTCTGGACACGGACACCTCACACTGACCTTCAACCCTGATCTCCTGACTGACATTACAGCTTTCAGTCTCAATTTATTTCAGCTTAGTTCAGTTAGCCATGAGACTTTCTTTATTTTTTTTCATTAGCTCCAGCACTTTTCTTCTTGACGTATCTTTAAAGACCTGCTTCTATCATTCTTCTTCCTGGTCTACAACTTTACTGCCGTGGTTCACTCCCATAGCGTAGTTTTCAGTCACAGCAGTGCTTGTTGTCATCTACAAAGCTATAAAAACCTGATGAATACCACTTGCTTGACACAAATTGGCAGACAGACAACATACATTTGCCTCATGTATTGATTTGCAATAAAAAAGTGAATATTGAACTTACTTTTGTCATATGGCCAGAAACAAAACCTCCACAATCTAATCTATTTGCTACCACCTTTTCTGCCAAATTTTATGACCACCTCGCTGGCCAAGCTTTTTGTAACTATTAACACAGATTCTTCTTTCCTTTCCCCAACATCTTGATCTAATTGCAGCTTTTCAACACCACTCACAGGATGTTATCACATTCCCAGCAGAGCCATGTTGGTGTCAAGCATGCATGTTGCCATGCATATTAATTTCTAGAACATATACAGTGCTTACATGCGTAGATACGTTCCTAAATTAAGTCGGTTAAGCTTCAAGATCATGGCTAAATGCACAGTGGGGGTTCTGAGCTTTGAGGAGCGTGCAGTGTGACATGAAGCAGTGGATTTATCCTGCTGCAGTACAGTTCAAATAATCACTGTCAGGAAACCATTGAACTGACATGAATTTATTAATGAAATGACCACCACTGCAGTTTATCATCATGTATTAGGAAACTTATTTTAGAAGCCTCTAGAATAGTTGTGTTTCCTTAGGTAGCATCATGGACAGACATCCAAGAATAGAATCTTATTTTAACTCAAGCAGAAATGTAATATCCACATGAAAATGAATCACAGTGACAAGCATGTCCTCTCCTTTTAATCTGAATAATGGTAAATATAGATTGGAATAGGTTTTGGCAGCTGTGAAGGTTCATCCTTATTATAATTTACCTATATTTAGGTATGTGTTTGGCAAGACTTTCAGCTCAAGTGCTGAATGGATAACCAAAATACATAGAGCGTTATTTACTAATTATCCAGGATGGAACCTAGAAAGCCTGAGGCACAATATCAGTATGTCTACCTTGTGGAAAATGCTCAGCAAGCTATTTTAACTAAGTGCAGAGGAGTTGCAGACTTTAGCCTGAGGGCAGGAGATGAAGTGCTGAAAGATTTTATAGCACAGGTGAAGAATAGCGTTGTGGGAGGAATCAGCGGTTTTCCCAATTCTGTATTCTCATTTCAATATTTCTGTAAACAAGGGTTCACGCAGATAATGTAACAACGGGTTTATGGTGTCACATGAAGCAGAAATGCAACAAAGTCAAACACTTTCTTAGTTGCTAAATTGAACCAAAATTCACCAGCGTTGAATGTGAAATCATTTCTAGTCAAAATCTACTTCTATTTTTCAGCTTTAGTGGTGGATTCACAATGTACAAGTGATTCTCAGGAACCATTGTATTTCCATTTTCAACATAACCAACTTCACTGAACCGTGCTACTGGCAGAAAGATAATTTTGCTGTGTGCAGCACAAATTTAGACTGCACTTGCTCTTGGCAAGATGAAAAAAGACAAATTAGTTACTGAACTTGAGTTTGTTTAGCTGCGCTGAAAAGAGCTGCAGTTGCATGTCTGTGTTATTTCTGACAATGTAGTTGCTCAAGGAGCGTTTGTTTTCTCCAGAAATCCGTGACCTGTACAATTAACTGGAGCCAAATGACATAAAAGAACCGTTTTTACATTTTTAGTTCCACAAAGATTATTTTAGCAAGACGTATTTTAAAGATGGTTCCTCAAGAAAAAAAAACAAAGATTCCTCAAAGAATCATCAAAAAACGTTGCTCCAAAGAACTTTAGCAAAATTAGGAGGTAGTTGTTTGTGGACTCACCTGGTTCTATTTTGGTAATGGGACTTCATAATTTTTTAAGTAGTTTCTTTCAAGCAAAAAAAAAGTTTGCAGCATTTCCTGGTTTTCTATTATAAGACATGTAATATTTTAGGTTCTAGACTGTTGGTCTGATAGAAAAACATATTACAAGATGCCAATTTGGAATTTGGGGAATTGATATAAGCATTTCTTTGTGTTTTTTTTTCATGTTTTTAGATCACATTGGAATTGATTAATTGTGAGCAAAAGCTGCACAAAATCAATAATGAACATAATTGTTGGCAGCTCTACTTATTGGCATTATCTGCCTTTAGATAACCACAAGAAACAAAGAACCTTTAGCACACACAAATGAAGAAACACCCCCTAAATAAAGAGGTTCTTCAGTGAGTGGTGGTGATCTTTTAAAGAACCATTATTTTTCTAAGAGCACATGCAGAAACCACAGAAGTTATCCAACCAAACTGGAATCTGCAGGATTATAACTTTGAATCTTTACTAAATAACACTGAATCTGCACTTGATACACCGTACAGATGAACTGGTTACTGTGGGTCGTGCAAGCTGAGCAAGTTTTCCAAAGTAAACTGTATTAAAGCGACAAGTTGAAAGTTCGCCACACAGTTGGCTGCCTGGAAGCCAGCTGAGTCACTTCGGCTTTCACCCCTGCAGTTTTGAGAAGATGATGATCACCCACTCTTCCTCCTTCAAGACTCCCTAGTGCTCTCAGAGCTGTCACGCAGACACCCCCTGTCACCTCCTATAAATATCAGGATCAATACTATATTCGTCGCTGCGGGGCGGCTCACAGAGTTGATGGATTTGGGAGAGAAGATGCAGGAGGGACTGGTTTGTAAAAAGAGGGAATTGACAAAAAAGGGCAGTTTTAAAGAAATTGATCTGGATCTGCATCAAAATTTGGCGACGTTGCGCCTCCCCGCCAAGTCTCATTAAATTCAACTGCTTATTTTTTGTGCAATCTTGCTGATAGACAGGCAAACAAACACACAGACAGATTGACAAACAAATGGCATAAAGAATAACAGGCAGGAAACAAAGAGACATCCACCCTTCAGAGGAACTTTGAAGAACTTGTGTCACCTCACAGGCATCAGCAGATTTTGCCTTGAGGTTCTTCAGTTGTTTTTTTTTAAAAGAAATACTATCCTCATTTGGCTAAAACCATTTAAACTGAGTGAGGCATAAATGAGAGACATAATCTCTTAATTAAAATGGACTTCTTTGGAGAAGGCCTTCAAATCCGAATGACGAAACACCGCTGACCCTATTACATCAAGATCCCTTCCTCAAAGGCAAAAGATAACCCTTTTCAAGCAGACAACAATGACACCAGAAAACCAGCTGGTGTTGAACTCCTGAAGACAGCCCTCTGGAGACAACAACAGGAGGAATGAAACCTAAAAAATAAGGAGAGGAGAGGAGAGGAGAGGAGAGGAGAGACAGACGGAAAGCAAAGCCTTCTTAAGATGTCACTCAGAAGATTATGTGAATCCAGACTTCATAGCCTTCTGTCTGGTAGCTACTTAGCATGTGCTAATGCTATGCTAAATAGAGTTTAAAGGGAGCATGGTACCCAACACTTTGCATCTGATCCACGTTTTGGCATAAAACATTTTTAAAAATGGAGGAAATATTCACGAAAACAATGTTAATAGCAGTATCTTGTGGACCAGCCAAAGGACAGAATACAGTACATTAAAATAAAACAGAGGAAGGAAGGAAGGAAGGGAGGAAGGAAGGAAGGAAGGAAGGAAGGAAGGAAGGAAGGAATGAAGGAAGGAATGAAGGAAGAAATTTTAATTAAAATGTAAAAGATGAAGAAGAATGAGATGGACCAAAAAAGGGACTGTCATGGTGCTTCATGTACTTGTTCGTACAATTACAAAGGCAGAGCTGTTCTCTGCTTCACGTCCACTGACTAAAACGGGCTCTTTGATCAAAACAGGATCCTGGACTCATGCACATGTGCACATTTGACATGGTCAGATGCATTTCATGTTGGGAATCTTAAAAGAACCAATTACGGCAGAAAATGAACCACAGGTTCTCACTACTTTCATCTGGATTCATCATATTTATGTGCTCTCTCTCTCTCTCTCTCTCGCTCTCTCTCTCTCTCTCTCTCTCTCTCTCTCTCTCTCTCCGTGTTTCCAATTATTAGTCGCCCAGTTTCACTCACCAGTTTTTATTGGCTTCTTTCATCACAGTGGGATTAACACATCACGTGGCATAAAGAGCAAAAACGACTTAGAGAGTATATGAAGAGGAATAAGTCTGAAAGCTTGTGAAATGAAATGAGATTTACCAAAGTGTACAGCAATTTGTAAACGAATTATGGTCTCAAATGCAATTTGCTATCCACCAAAGACCAGCTAACTATATCTAACAGTTTTGCAATTGACCGTTCATTAAACTTCTCCCACTTACAACTATTGTCCAGTCAGCTGTTACTGAGCACTGCCAGTTAAGCTTTACCTTTTCTTCACATGTTGATGTGATATGTAGTAACATGGAGCAAAGAAAAGCCAGATCTAATGAACATCAAAATGTTGATAATTACACTAACTTAATAATGACTGTAATTGAAACCAAAATGTGCTCTGTTATTGATTTATAACAAGCTTCATGTTGTGGTAAATTAATTAAATAAGTTTGATAATGTTTCTCCACCTTGAACTCAGGATTTCTTTGAAAACTTTAAAAACTTGTGTTTATGCTACCAATTGTTAAGCAACTTGTCATTTAGAATCCTATTGATTGTAAATTGAACAAACATAATAGCATTAGAGGTTGTATTCCTTCTTTTCCTTGTTGTTGTTGAGCCTCAATATTTGTTTTAGAGCGTAATAAACTTAATTTGAAGTCGCCTGCTGGATGTGGTGCTTATCAACAGGCTGTTCGGGTTTGATAAATTACAAATAATGTCTAGTAAAATCAGGGGGAAAAGTATTAATTTACGTGTTAGCCATAAAAACAGACTGACTCTCTTCATAATTCCACTCAAAATCAGTGTTTTCATAAATGATAATTTGTTCTATGACAGTGTTTGACTGTAAGATGACACTATTTCAACTGTTTTAAATGAGCAACAATGTATCAGCAAAAATATCTAATCATCTTACAGATACTTGCTGTTATTTACAGTATTTAACCGTTTGTACTGTGTTTTTTTCTGGTTCTTTTCCTGTCAGATTTACATGTTGTTGTTTTTTACAGTGTACTGTAAATGAATAATAACAATGTCTACACACTAAGCAATCTAATTAGTCCTTTGACAAAGCAGTACAGCTCTGCTCTTTACAATTGGTTCAGATAATGTGTTTGATGGGACTCTATTCTGCAACCAAAATTACAAAAAGTGAGGCAGCGTATAAAAGATGACAGAGGAGGAGATTACAGTGTGGTCAGTAGCATGTCCACCTACTGTACTCAACATCAATTATTCAACTCGGTGTGCAGAATCTGTCAAAACTCACTTAGACAGCAAGTTGCATCAAATATAGATCCTGTGAGATATCTAATGCACCAAAGACATGAGGTTTGGAGGTCAACTCCCATACAGTAAAAAATAAAATAAAAATAAAATAAAATATAGACCAGAGATGAGTTTCATTCAGGATGATGATGGGGAGCATTATGAGGACAAGGAAAATGGGGGGAAAGGGGAGAAAGGGCAGGATGAGAGGTGTGGAGGACAGATTATGAGTGATGGAAAAGAAGAGACCATTTTACGGGCTGTTTGAGAGGCCACGGTAAGAGAGCCATTTAGCCTTCAGTGTCCCCCGAGCATGCAAATGCTTTTACGGGAGAGAAAAAAAGAGGAAGAAAGAGACGGAGGTGAAAGCGAAAGGGTTCATTTTTATTATGTGCAATGCTGATATGATAAACAAGCCGAAATGTAGACATTTTCCTTCTGTGCCAGTAAAACTGCAGCTGAAACGCGTTGAATTCAACTGAGATTAAATGGAAGAGTAAATGGAGAGAGAGAAAAAAAAAGAGAGATAAAACTGAGTTAGATGAAGTAGAGAGCTGATGACAGCAACAGAACCGGGGAGATTTGTGAGCGAGAAAGTAGCGGCAAAGTGAGAGACAGGTGCAAAGAGCTGGAGAAGATGGGATAGTAGAGCAGGGATTACATTGTTTGTGTGTCCAGTAAATGGAATAGGATGAGATGTATCTGATGCCTCTGACAGCAGAATGCTCTTCCTACACAGCTGCATTCTGCCAAAATCTACAAACTAGCTTCATTTGATTCTCCTTTTCTTTCATTCCTTCTCAAAGTCTTTCTGTGTTGTTTCATTTTCTTTCCAATGTGGATACTGATACCAGTCCAGCGTGGCTCTATTGAAAGCCATATGACATTCACACCAGACTGCATGCATATCTGCACGCTCACAAATTCTCAACTTCTTTCACCTTCAAAATGAGCAGATCTAATAGAAATTTCCCTCAAGGCGCGTTCGCTAAAAAGTGGGTTACATGAATTTGAATACGTTTCATGTAAGAGAATCACTCAACCTTTGTAGTTCAATATCACAATGGTGGCTTTCTCATTTGAAAATGTGCGTTTTGTCCTTATTAGGTGGTAAATGAGACCCTGAAGTGGACATTTTCACTTTCCCTGTGGTCGGGCGAATGTCATCTTCACCTTGGACCAGCGAAAATCTCTTTTTTGTGGATTATGTTCAAGACTGTGTCGGCAAATGCGCTCACAAAATAAGTCAAATATTGCTTTGTCAATAAAGACACTGGATGTGTTTTTATGGAAATCCTCTTATATTTTATATATTCTAATGCAACAAACAGGTTTCCTAAGAGCAGGCAGATGTTATGTGATGCAGGAGCTGAGGTGTTCAACACATCTCTCTGTGACTCAGTTCGTATTTAGCCACGCCCCCTCTGCTCTGTGTTCTGCTCTATAAATGTTACTGTGATATAAGCCTTGTTACCACACAGCTGCACACACACACACACACACACACACACACACCTCATCACCACAGTTCACTGACCGGATCATCAGTCATGCATTCAGATACATTAAGGGAGCAGCTTCTATTTGAATACAAGGGACAGCGTTGCGAATATACCCACAGGCTGAAGTAGCACATTAGCAGGCAGCACATTTTTTGATACCACCGAGAGCAAATTATAGACTGCATGTGTAAATGTTTACACTGCATGTGTGTGCATGGATTTTAAAGGTAGATGGATAAAGCTGCGGCTAAAGGTAAGGTCATATTGCCCCGTTTGTTTTCCAGAAGGTACCCACACTGAACCCTAAAAACATCATGTGGTTTCACAAAGGTGCAAGCTTTTGTTGAAGCAGTAGTGTGGTGGAAGTGTGAATATACCATAAAGTGTACCTGAGTAAAATTTGCAAGTGTACACAATTCAACACCATTTCCTGCAGCATATTTTGGACTTGCAGTGTCTCCCCCTTTTGGCAGTCATCATAATTGCACAAATAGCATCATTGCATGTTTGTAGCCAAACACTTTCTTGTTTCGGACTGTAATCTTTTCTATGATCTTTTTTATCAGGAGCATCAGAAACTTTTTCTGAATGCTTTTTAGTTTCTAGCCTCTTCTGTCTCCTTGTTATGGTGGCTCCCTTCTTCGATTCTGACAAACCAATCATTGCTTACCAACTTAAAACACATCTTCTGCACTAGTCTTAAACATAGACTGTATAAAAGATGGACGTAGCAACCGGCCCTGAAAAATGAAGCTGAAGTGTCAAAAACCTGCAGTATCATTACGTCCGCTGGCTGCTGGCTCCAAAAAGCCCTGGCTCCCATAGGCGTGACAACACATAGAAGTGATCACAGATCAAGAAATACCGCATTCCTACAGCTCAGGATTTTTTTCTTATTAGTTTTCATAGTCAAATCCAGAGATCAGGTGGCCAATCTGAAAATAAATCAATACTGAATTTTTTAAAAAACGTCAAAATTTTGCGGGGCAAGGGGTGTGGCTGGCTTGATTGACAGTCGGCAGCGACGATGCAGACGAAGCGAGCAGAAGGCGGTAAATGCGGGCGGGCAGAGAGGGCCCGCCTCTCAATCCGTCTGACCAATCGCTGCTCCTATGGTCCCGCCCCCCTTCGACTATTTTTGCGTCACTGGCTCCAAAAATCCAAGATGTCAACCAGGAAGTAGCAAAACCCTGGCTTCATTTTCTCAGTGCAGAAACCAACGAGTGACATCACGGTAGTTACGGCCATCTCTTGTACAGTCTAGGGTCTTAAATAGCTGTAGAATGGTCTGGCTGCACCACATTATCATTCTGCTACTCTGGCTTGTCTGTATTGCCTTAAACCAATCATAATTAATTCTAATAATAAAAAATGGCAGGTTTATACCTGAAGTCTACATCCGGTGAGTCAGACTACCAGTGAGTGAGCACGTCACCACAGAAACCACATTTTAAAGTGTGGTACAAGGAGAGGTTTATCTGGTGCTCATAGGCATAAAGAGCACTGTGGGGATTGGTTTCACTTGAATGTCACTTGGATGTGATGTTAATTTCTATGTAGACACTCCAGCTTTAAGTACTACTGACTTCCTTTGCCAAAAAGATTACGGAGGGAATGTGATTGCTGATCCAGTTACATTCATTGACAGAGTTTCTTTCTAAAGCAGGGATTTGGACTTCCTCATAAAGCACAGAGGTCACAGGGAGGAGGTCCAAATAGATGGTTGGGTGCACAGGATTCTAACACCAGCAACTGGTTTTCATGTCCTGCATTTTAGATTTAAACTACTAAAAGAACAAGTGCTTCACAACTAAGCTCTATGAGTTTGAGGAAACATAATCAGAGAAGTATTCAGCTGTAGATGTTGTGTTTATTGTTGCATTGGTGCATGGTTATTGTAGGAAAAACAAAAGAATACACTGAAGGTGATGAAAACTGCATGTCTGACTTAACTTATTTGATGGTGCAATCTACATACTTAAATTTGTGAAACTGCACAACTTCCTTTAAATGTTCACTCCGTTTTTTTAGACATACATTACTGAGATTTGTGATTATTTAGAAGAATCTCTGTTGTATACTGAGATATGTTAGTTTAATCAAAGATGTGGGTGGTTTCATCAGATTCATATGTAGAATTATGTAAATTACAAACGTGCTTTGAAAGAAATGTCACCAGATTTAGAAATCTATCCAAACTTTTTTCGTAACAGAAAAATCCTCAGCAACAAAGTTAGATTTGGAAAGACATCAGCCACAGCTTCGCGAGCTGGTTAACAACAACATCAGGAGCACTCCCAGAAGTCTCCTTGTCTTCAGAGGTGTGTCCTCAAATCAATTACATGGAGATTCAGGTTCCAAAATTTTCCCAAACATGATTAGAAATGATTCAGACGTGTGAGAGAGAGAAGGTGGGGGGGCGCACACACACTTCGCAGGGTCATGCATGGAATAAAGAATGTGTGTACAAGCTGATAAACCAAAAAGAAAGCCTATCTGCCACCATGCATAAATCAGATAGCTGCTGTTTATGCCCTTGGAGCAAATATTTACGTTGGTGCTTTGAAATGCCGCAGCATAATTACCGTCTCTGCATCTATTTCACAGAGTGGCTCCGGGTCAGATCCCGGCTCTCTGCTCAGCTGCGGTCAGTGATTAAGAAGCTGGGTGCATTTCAATAATCACAAATCCTCCCTCCCCTTCTTGCATTCCTGCTCGCGTTTCACCCATTGTTCCTTTCCTTCTTCCTTGCCTGCCTGTTCATTTTTCTTTCTGCTTTCTTTCCTCTCTTCTATCCTCCCTCCCTCCCATTTATCCTTTCATTATTTCTTCCCGTCTTGTTCCATCTCTTCATACCTTCAATCCTTCATTTCTCTCTTCCTTCCACCTTGCTGTCTTTTTTTCCTCCTTTTATCAACCCTTCCTCCCACCCCCCACCCCCCCAAGCCTGAGTGCTCTTCTTTACTTTCTTATTCATTTAATTTAAAGATAGTTTCCACAGACAAAGCTGTTCATTGTCTTTTCAAGAAGTATATATGTTCCCTAACCATGATTTCAACAATTACATGTTCACTTCTTCCTGAAAGTAACTTAATTCTGCTCAAATTAACTCTTGACGTGGCTTTTAGTCCTAACATATCCTCTTTGAAGCCTGAGATTTTACCAAAAAAAACTTTAGAAATGGCCCCTCTTTACAAAATATCCTTACTTTAAAGCTATAATAATGTCCTTCTATTTTTGCAGAACAAAGCAGAAAGTTAAACAGCTTTTTTATTTATGCCATAATTGGGGTAAAACAGAACCAGATTTATCCAAAGACACACACACTGCTGTAAGATGGGGTTTTTATCAAATGCCTGCAGACCAACAAACCTTCTATCTGCCCTGTCTGTGCATAAACAATGTTGGCCTTGTATAACTTGCTAACTCCCTCACTTGCTTTAAACAGGAGAAGAAGAAGGGGGGAAAAAAAGATCCTCCACACAAATTTTAATCTGTTTTGGTTTTGTGAAATCACACTCACACCTCAAAACAAAATTTGCATTCATCAAAATTCATTTGCTTTTTCCCAGATTCTGCTGCATTTTGTTGGCCTAGTTTATGTCAAGTCGTGAGAGAAGAAGTTTGAATACACAACACTAACATTGATGGTTTGGGATTAAATCCTTTGAATGTTTTGACGATTCTAATCATTTTGAAAATGATAAAACTGAAAAAAAGTTAGGATACTAAATATCGATGACCATGTGGTTCGCTGGGCTGAAGCACTTAATTGGCTTTTTTTTTTTTTTTTTTTNTTTTTTTTTTTTTTCCACTCAAAGAGCAGAAAACTGCCCCACCAGTTGCATCCTGCAGCGCTGGCACCACAAGCTAGCCCCAGATGATCATGCACGCTGGGCTGCTGAAGCACTTTGGCTTTTTTTTTTTTTTTTTTTTGCACCAGACAGAAACTCTGCAACCTTTTCTCTGACTTCTAACAGCAGAAAGACTAAGAATACTTAATGAAAAGCATTTCGAGGAAACGCAATATTCTTCATTCTAATCATCACAAAATCTCGGAGTCCAGTCACTGGCGCGCAAAGACGCACAGTATCCTCGCCTACTCAGAATCCCAAAATCCCCATGCGTCTCGGAAAGAATCAAATCTACAGAATAAATAACCCTACCTGGGATAAATCCTACTTACCTTGCGCCTTCAAACACACGAGAAGAAGCAGCAAAGTCCATCTCGCCACTGGCTGCATCTCTCGCCCGCGTCGTTTTGGGGATTCTACTCACTTTTTCCTCTAAAGGAACTCAGCTTTATCGGTGACAGAAAGAAAATAATGTGAAATGGCATGAAGACGTGCGTCTTTCCCCTGGTGCCGTCTGTCTCGCTCTGCCGGTGCACTCCTTCCTGATATGATCCGAACTTGACTTCGTTCGTCCCTCCCCTATGAGCGCAAAGCTCCCCTCTGGCGCATCCATACAGACTCGACACATAGGGAGGGAAAAACCGCCCTGAAAGGCGCAAATGGATTCTGTGGTTGACAGAAAGAGAAAATCAGCCTAAAAAACAGCAGCCTCTCAAGAATTAAAGGAGAGTGCCCCTCTAAATGGTGTTTTTAGCCAAAACTCACACAGTCAGTTTCCCCTCAAGTTGTCTTTAACGGAACCTATAATTACAGTAATGAGCGCTTTCTGTAGTGTATGTTAATGTAGTTTCTATTGAAAGTTTTCATGCCAAAGTCACGGAAGAAGCAGGACTGAATGAATTATTTGTAAAAAGCAGCTCGTTTCAGCACCTCGGACAGCGACACTGAGTTACTGAGTGCTGTCCGTGGTGCTGAAGTCAGTCAGCGTCTCCTTACTTTATTTTACGCGTTTTGGTTGCATGTGCCAACTTTTTACGCACAAGTCTGCACATCCCGATGAGTTAAACCGCAGTTATTGCATTACTTCACACTGTCTGCTTTCCTAAATCCGGGATCCGTTCAGCTTGCTGTGTCTTCTCCCAGCCACTAAACTGCAGCACTGCGCTGCGATGAGGAGGAAAAGTTTATCTGGTCCCGCCTCATTGAAAACCACCTCCTATAAGCTCCCCAGGTGCCTGTTTACCAGCCCGCAGGTTGCGCTGATTACGTTTAATTTTAGCCCCGTGATTTGACACCCTTGGTTTGACGTCATCAAACAGAGTAATTAAGGAGGCGATGCTGAGCCGAGCCGAGTCAAAATGACACGAATTTTTTCGATGCGAGGCGAGAAAGGGGAAGAGACACAAAAGTGAAGGGAGGTGTGTCCTGCACACACATTTCCCCACGCAATGTTTGCGACTCTGTAATATGTGTGTGTTGTCCATAAACAGATGTGAGTTCCGTCTCTCACACTCACATGCTGCCTTCACCTTAACCTACTGATGAACTGGAAATGGTAGTTTGGCTCAAAGAGGAACATTTTAAACATTTTTTCCACAAAAGTCACCATAATAAGTTCATTTAAAATTCTTTACTAAGGTAGTTCCTATAAAGACAAGGCAGAAAAAAAATAATTTAAAAAAATGACCCAAAAATGAATTCTGGCAACAAAAGACACCATTATTGTTTGTCAGGACAACTCCTTCTACTTTTTATGTGCGTATGTCTACATGTTGACTAACTTTTCTTTCATTTTGCTTGTGATGAGCAATAAATTATTGATCTGAGATCCATCTTCAAGCTGAGGAACCTAAGCTGCTGAACCTGTGTTTGGTATCAATGTATGCTCACTAGTTTTTGTTTATTACATGTCAAAAATCCAATGAATATGTTAAAAATTAATACTTTTCTTAATGCTTCAGTGACCTACAGTCATTTATAAAGTGCAAAGTTTTTTCTGTTATCAGGTTTTCGATATATACGACTATATCAGAGGATATCAGATGGAGAGCAGCATGTTAAAAGCCTATGAGCACCAACTAACTCCTGAACCACAATGTAACAGATCCAAAATGAATACCACATGTTCATTTTTATTTCACTTGATTTTCTCTTTTCTCTGCGTTTGGAGGACACAGCTACCGAGCCGATGGTGATGGCCTGTTGTCAAAATGTTGCAATATTTAAGTGAAACAGCTGAGCTTGTGGTGTTCGGCCTGAGGCAAAACATGATGTGGCACAGGGGATATAAATATAATATTATCTGAATATACAAAGCATAGGTGTGTGTACATTGATGCCTACACACGCTTATGTGCACAGACTTCATGTCAGAACCTTTCATTCTGAGGGAATGTCACTCAGTGAAAGAAGAATAAACCTGTAATTGCTGTCTAAGAGTTGCCACAACAGTCAGTATCCCTTTATTTTAACACAAGAAAAACCATCAAAACATTGCGCATTTCTCCCTCTCTTTCCTTTTCGGCAATTGGAAGGAGTTTACCGAGTCTAATCCTCGCAGACAAGCGCTGCAGAAAAAGGACAGATGAAGAAAAACTGGATAAGCACAATGGGGATAATGTGCTTTTGCTGTTGCTGGTGTCGCCATCTGACATGCGCTGGGCTCACAGCGTGGCGTCATGACACGCTTGTCTTCGCCAGTCTTATTAGTGCAGCCAGTTCAAAGGAGGAACTAGGTGAGAATCAATGTTTCTGCCAGGATTGTTTAGGGTGATGCACCATAGCTTGTGCTCTGCCCTGAGCAATGTTTAATTCATGTTTTTTGTAAAAGCTGGATGCACAAAGTCCAGGAGCCATTAGTGTCATCCTTGTGTCTCTCCTCAGCATCATCCCTCCATTTTCACTTCTTCTCCTTTCAGTCATTCTCCCTAAACTCCAGCCTTCCTTCTCTGTCCTGATCCTTATGTTTTAGTTTTCTCTCAGTCCTTGTTTAACTTGGCTCTCTTTGCTTTCTCAGGACAGTTCATCCACCCAGTCTTCCTTGCCACCCTTCTCCTTTCACCTCACATACCTCGAGCATGCTTTTCCATCCTGCACCTGCTCTCATTCATACGCTGGTGCCATCTTTCTCCTTCCAATGAAACACAACACATAAAAATATCTATATCTATCTCGCTCGCTAGAACTTTTAGACCATGCTTAATTATTTACATCTATGTATCTGTACCACATCCCCTGACCCCGAGAAAAGTGCTTTTATTTTCAACCCCAAGTAATGAAATCTGGATGGCCCTTTTTTACTCTTTCCCGGCATGATCATCTCACCAAGGTGGGGTTTAATGGAGCGGTGATCCGAGGCTTGTGGAAGCTTCCAGGAGGCAAGAATGTGGATGTCAAGTCTTCTCTATATGGTGATGAAGACATAGCAGTATGTTCTGGTAGAGTAAAGAAGTCAGGGTTGCAAGGTTTCAAAAAGGTTCGACGCTGTTGTATCCAAGAAATCACATCAGTCAGTCTCATTATAAACAATAGTCTGTTCTGCAAATGTCTGATGTGACGGCAAACACAAGTGAAACCTATCATATTGATGCAATACACGTGCTTAACTAGTTAATCAAATTAGGTTCAAAGCAGCAAACTGACTACATTTGGGACAGCCCAAATACTTTTTACACTTGACTGCTTTCCTGATTTTTTTTTCTTTGGGTCTGAAGACAACCGGGATTGAATTTAAACAGTAGCAAAGGCACTGTTGCCAACACATCATACATTTGACTTGGTTCTGTGCCTTGTTACACTGATTTGCCATTTTATTAGGTACACCTGCTACCTCCAGCCTCCAAAATGATGGAATGAATCATTCCCTCGCTGACACAATCTCAACAAAGTAGCAACTAACTACCAATTCAACCAATTTAGAAACTCAGTTTGTTTCAGATATGGAGCCAGCTGTACCAGATGGTACCAGGCTTAAACCCTATGTAAAACCTAAGCATTCACATACACTGAATTACAGTGCATGTTAAAAGTGTTTAAAGTTAAAAGTGCCCTTTGGAAGTTTTTCCTTTTTATGCTTTTCAACACTGAATTGGGGTCAGTTTAATTTGACTTTTTTATAAGAATTTACAAAATGAAATGTGAAATGGAGATTATATGAGTGGCGGGAATGTGTCTCAGTGATTGTAATATAAAGACACCTGTATCTGGAAGGTCCAGTCACTGGTGAATCAGTACTCCTGGATATAACTATACCATGAAGACAAAAAAAAAAAGAAAAAAAAACCAAACACCCCAAGCAACTATATCAAAAGGCCACTGACAAGCATATGTTCATGTGGATACAAGAACATTTCCAAATCTCTGCATATCCCTTGGAGTAAAGTTACAACCGTCAGTATAAAACGGAAGGAATATGGCAAATGTGTAAATCTGCCGAGAGCAGGCCGTCATCAAAAACAGAGACCATGCAAGAAAAAAAGCTAGTGAAGGAGGCCACCAAGACACCTATGACTCCTCTGAAGGAGATAAGAGAAGGAGACTAGTGAAGGAGGCCACCAAGACACCTATGACTCCTCTGTACGGGTAACAAGCTTCAGCAGCTGAGATAGGAGAGACTGTACGTACAACAACTGTCGGCTGTTCTTCACCAGTCAACGCTTTATGGAAGAGAGGCAAAAAGAAAGCCACTGCTGAAAAAAGCTTATATTAGTTCATGGTTAGAGTTCATCAGAAGGCATGTGGGAGACTCTGACGTCAAATGGAGTAAGATTTTTTTGTTCTGATGACTCAAAACTGAGCTCTTTGGACATCAGACTAGATAGTATGTTTGGCAAACACTGTACATCATCACGAACACACCATCCCCACTGTAAAGCATGGTGGTGGCAGCATCATAGAGTAGGGATGCCATTCAGCAGCAGGCCCTGGACAGCTTGTGAAGGTAGAGGATAAAATGAATGCAGCAAAGTACAGAGAAATCGTGAAGGACAACCTGATGTAGCCTGCAAGAGAATTGCGACTTGGGGGGAAAAAAAATAAAAAAAATACGCATACAACCGTAGCTACACAGAAATGGTTTAAAAACAGGAAGAATGTTCTGGAGTGGCCGAGTCGGAAATGAAAATGAAGAATTTGTGGCTGGACTTGAATAAAGCTGTTCAGTCACAAACCCTATGCATCTTTACTTTTTGTCTGCACTGTATAACAGGCTGCATGCATCACAGAAACTAGTTCTTACATAGAGAGTAGTTGTTATTAAATATTTACATCTCTGACTGACAAAACCAACTGACAGAATCAGTTTTCTGTTACATGACCTGCTTAGAATGGAGAATACACTGTGCAAGACGATATGGAATGTTACAATGGCTATATTTCGTCACTAAAAATTCAAATATATAAGATTATCATGAAATCAACCCCCATTTTTTATAACTATTTATAGTAAGCAGTTTGTCCTCTAGCTGTTTAATGTTTTCTCATTCCCTAAATATGTCTCAATATAACAAATCCTGTGCTGGATTTAGATTGCCTTCACTCTCAACAGCTCCACTGTTTACTGTTGTTTGTCTTTACATTGTGTCAATCAGCTGTATTACGTTACTGCTAATGCTAACGGAATACTTTCTGCTGTTGCTCCAATTTAAAAACTGACTCTTTTGTAAGAAAAACTGCTCACACTGTGTCAAGCATGAAATCACATCTTGGCTGTGGTATTATGAACAGACTTCTTTCTCAATAAAACATGTGTTTGGTTGTAATGGAAACAGATACAGCAGTTGTTCTCTTGTATTTCTGAAAAAACAGTTGCTTGCTGTTGTATTAAACCACGCTCACTGTCACCACTGTGACTGCCGGTGTTGTCAAAGCAACCAGGACTGAAGTCTTAATGATAACAAAGGACTTAAGACACATTTTTAGTAAAGGATTAATGAACACGTGGTGCTTATGTGGTAATATTTTCTGTTTTCTGCAGACCTCTGTTGGGTTGTGGTCAAAGTAATGGAGAAAATAACACCTTAGGCATAGATTTTAGGAAGTTTTTCTTTCTTTTATAATCATTTAATGCAAATACTGTGGGGCAAAGTACTGAAATGAAAAGGGATGTTACTTGTATTCAGGCATTTCTTAGCTATGAATGTTTTGGCTGCAGTGTAAATAACAAGTCTGTCGAAATTGAGTTTACAATCAATTGAAATGTCAGTGTTAATCATAGGTTTAGTGGCTAAATCAGAGGGGAAGGACACTGATTGTTTCTAATGACTGTGCATGAAAGAAAAACTGGCAAATTAATGTGATGAAATGTAGTTATTACTTCAGTGATGGGTCAGTTGCAGCCACTGATTTAAAAAAAAAAAAAAGATCTTTACTTCAGAGCAGTCTTTCACTTTCATTTCATAGCAAGAAAATAACACAAGCAACAAACACTTGATTTGAGTGTGTTCTCAGACTAGGAGAAGCTATTTTAATAAGCTATTTACATGGAAGCTATCAAAACAACTGGTTGTGTCTTCATCAAACGACATGGGGTCTGCCAACTGAAGCAATCTTCTTGTTGAGCGAAGGATTATCAGCTTAATGCACACACCTACACACACATCTGTTCATTTGTCTGGTTAAGGAAAGCAATAATTTGATTGACTCTGCCCACATGTACCTATAGTTCTATATGCGGCAAGGTTAGTGCATTGTTGTGTAGCTTTATACACACCTGAGTGCACAGCAGACCTATTTAAGGATGATTTACCTCAGCAGCTGGAGCCATTTTTTATGCTGGATCCAAAAGTGAACACAGAAACACACATACTCATGCTTTCAGAATTTTTTGCTGGTTTTGCAAAACTCTTCCCCCCCAGGACAGTTAAATGTCATATGGCCACGTGGGACAAAAATGGGTTAGCTCATGCTAACTGACACTAGTTTTTGACCCAAATTATATATAAAACCCAGCTCACAAGTTTAAAAGTCTCCCCTATTGTGTGGCTCATGATATTTTTCACATGCACACACACACACTCTTGCAAATCACTGAGCTCCGCAGTTCTCCGTGTGAGGCGACTGCAAGTCAGGGATTGTAAAATGATGGGTATAAATCTAAAATAAGTGTGGCAGCTCACCAGTTTGGCAACAGTTTGACTGTTACAGCTTGTGATTGCGAGGGAAAGAGTATCTGACACTCACACATACTCGAGCCATAGGCAAGAGGAATACTTAAACTGGCTCAAACCTCTGTTAGTACATCATAAGTGCTGTCTAAGAGCATCGCACTCATTACCGTCTGTAGAGCTGGATATCTTTTATTCATCACTGTGGCGGCTAAAGAGGAAGGGGGAGTATAATTAGAGCCCAAATGTACTGTCAACACTGGGAATGTTTTTACACGTGTTGGATATTCAAAACGAACTGAAAAGCCAAAATTAAAAACCCGAGCTGCCAAGTACAGTGCATTCAGGCTGTGAAATATCTGAATGGAAAAGTCTTTTAAATATTCAAATTTTGCTCTGACTTTTGTTTGCAGAGCAGGAGAAAAAAAAAAAAAAAACGGCATCTATTTTTTTCATGAGGAATGCATTTCTCGGTGCAGAGTGTCTCTGAGCTAGTGTCCTTTTTGGTCATCTCCAGCCAGCATCACACACACACACACACACACACACATGCACACACACATGCTGACACACAGGCTGATCAAATGCTGTGTGCTGCTGGATGTGGGTTATCCACTGGGACAAGCTGACTTAAGCCATCACGCTTAGTGGGCGATATCTAGAGGAGCCACAAAGACACAGAGAAAACTCAGAAAATATAATACAGCAGGGTCATCTGGGAGTGTCCTATTGTTGCATTGGTACACCTTTAGACACACTAATATAGACCTTTTGTCTAGTCCAGAATTATTGATTCTAGCTGTATCAACTATTTCCTTTTCCTGCATGCAAGTTTAGTTTAGTTTATTAAGATCCCCATTAGCTGCAACAAAGCCACAGCTATTCTTCCTGGGGTCCAATAGAATTATATATTAAAGGAAACAGAAAATATTGTAAAAACAAAGCAAAACAAAAGCCAAGTGAGCTTTACACTTCCTCAGATTTTGATATATACATTATGAGAAACTATGTCATATAACCTTGCGCATTATCATTTTATTATATTGTATATTCTGCATATATATATA
>NW_007577841.1:657917-734349 GCF_000690725.1 Stegastes partitus | reverse complement strand
GTGATAGATGCTGTTTTATTTATTTTCATTTTTTTTACTGATTTATGTTAGTGTGGTGAGTTTAATGTGTTTCGGCAATGAATTCCACTTTTTCATACCTCAATAAAGAAAAATGCATTTGATGGCATTTGATCCTGCTTGTAGTTTCCTACAGTTGCATGCCTGGTGATGTATTTATGATTTTCTACACTAAACTCGAGGTTTTTCAACAAAATAAGATGTGATTTTAAAACAGATATGTTTCTAATAGCAATAATCAATGAGTATAACTGTCTTTGACCAATAACAAGTTGAGCTTGTTGTGCATTGAGATTATATTTGTCCTGTAGTCACACTTGAGTATTGTTCTATTGCTCTATTTCGTATACGTTGTAGTTTGTTTAACATGTCCCTGGTGGCATTTGACCAGACAGTTGGGCAATAGCCAAGATGGGATAAGATTCATGAATTGCTGTTTTCAAGATGTTTGGAGTCATAAAAGTTGCGTGTCTCCTCATAATTGATATGCCTCTACCCATCTTTGCAATCATATTATTAATGTATTTTTTCCATGATAATTGATTGTCAACTGTCACTCCCAGAAGTTTGGTCTCATGCACCTGGTGTACAGTGATATCATTAATTTTAATACTTCATGCAGGATTGCTATCAATATTATACTTTGACCCTATAATCATGCAGTTAGTTTTTGATATATTCAGGACCAGCTTGTTTGCTTTAACCCATTCAGCCACACCTTTTAGTTCCTTATTTATAATAGTTTCTAATTCATTATTGGTTTGTGTTGATGTGTACATAGTTGAGTCATCTGCATACATTACTATGTTAGCTTTATCTAATATATACGGTAAATCATTTGTGAAAATAGTGAATAATAATGGACCAAGACAACTCCCTTGGGATACTCTACAAGGCGTGGCTCTGGTTTCTGAATAGCTGTCGTTAAAAAACACTGTTTGAATCCTGTTTGATAGATAACTGTAAAACCAGGTTAGTGCAGATTGCTCAAAACCATAGCAGGAAAATTTTTCTAGTAGTAAATGATGATCATTTATATCAAAAGCAGCTGAGGACTCTAAAAATATCACACCAACCATATTTTTCATTTCAATTCCTCTAAGCCAATCATCAGACATGCTAGTCAGCGCCATTGCCGTGGAGTGAGCTTTTCTGTATGCATGTTGAGAGTTACAAATTATGCTATTCATGGATAAACAGTTATTAATTTGTTTGTATACAATCGTTTCCATCATTTTTCCTAACACAGGTAATAAACGACTGTTTGAGCCGGAAAAAGGCAGTTTCTTGTTTTTTGGCAGTGGGATTATTTTCACTTGTTAATGCAGGAGCATTAACCCATATCAGTAGATTGGTAGTTCCAAAACAGTGATTATTGGAAACACACAACACACAGGTACATGCATGCAAACACAGAGGAATTTAACACTGAAGGATTGTATCTGGCACACAGCTTGTTCCATGTCTTAGTTATTTGGGCGTGTAGCGTGAAAAAGGACAGATAATTGGGTTTATCACCGGCATATTTTTAGTTCTCATTTCTCCACACACAATTTACAAAAGAATGTAAAGGGCGGGGGAGTGCAAGAGCAGAAATAAATAGAGAGAGAGAGAGAGACAGAGAGAGAGAGAAAGGATGGAGGAGGAGAAAAGGAAAAAAGAAACGGAATGGAGGTTAATAAATGGAAGAGGAAGAGACAGGAAGAAGGAGAAAGAAGGAGAAAGAAGGAATGGGCCACAAAGATGGAATCTGGCATGTGTCCAGGTCTGGTGGAGTGTGTGTAAAAGGAGTGGTGGTGTTTCCACCTTCAGGCACTAGTGCGAGGAGACGGAGCAGAACAAGCCCTCTGGATGACTCCAGGGGGTCCTGACAAACCCTGCTTATTTAAGAGAGCAACCTTAGGAAACTTTCACAAATGCAGGGAGCCAGATTTTCCACCAAGATGCAGATCTCGCTTAACACTGGCAAACATCACAAGGCATAAGAATGCAAATCTGCCGGTTGCTGTGTGGTTTGGGGCATCACATCAGAAGTTAGATGGAGAAATTGTTAAAAACTCAATGCGGGAGATTATTTCTAACAAGTGGGGCTCTGATTATGAAAAAGACAGAAAATATACAGTTACAAATAGAATTAAAGCTCTTATCTGACTGAACAGCTCTTCTTAAGATTTGTGTTCAAGTTAAAATGATTGTGAAGAAACATTTGACTTTTTGGGAAATACATATTTTCTTTCTTGCTGAGTTTGAGATGAGAAGATTGAACATTAAGCTGCAGCTGGAAGATGCATAGCTCAGCATAAAGAATGGAAATGTGGAAAACATGTAGCTTGGTTCTCACTAATTATTGAAGAAACCCGCTTATTATTATGTTTTATCTGTTTTGTTCAATCTCTAAACCCAAAAAATGACATGCTATCTTAATACAGGAGGACGTGTGTCTTTAGATTTAACTAAGACAGCTGTTTCCCTAATTGTTCTCAGACTTTAGCAAAGCTAAGCTAAGCATCATCTAACTGTAGCTTCATGTTTACCACATAGAGAGGAGAAAAGTAGTTTCTCATCTCAATTTGGCAAAAAAAAATAAAACAACAACAACAAAAGTACATTCCTTAAACCAAATGTTTAGAGAAAATTACATTTTTGCACAAGTTCACTGACCACAGTTATGTAAAGCTGCATACCACAAGCCATGTTTTTCACATGTCCAATTGTCTGCATTTCCAAACTCTGAGAGTTGTGGTGAAGTTTCACGACAGTTTGCTGGACACTGACAGTTGTGGCTGTCATGGCAAATGTACTTACTCGCCACATTTACTGTCCTTAACAAATGGACAAAAGGCTCAATGTGTGTGTGTGTGTGTGCGTATGTGCGTGTGTGTGTGTGTGTTGAACAAAAAAATGCTGATCTGAAAAGCTGGGCTCACTTAAATTAACTCTGCTGTTGGCCGGCTGAGGCGAGTTATGCTGGTCGAGGTGGGATGAGGTGAGAGTTAAGGGCAGCTGGTGGAGGGTAGCATGGACTGAAGAGATGGAATCAGTTCAGTTAAAAAGCATCGTTCTGGAAAATTGGTGCTCTGTTCAAACAGCGTTGCCATTCAGAAATCAGAGCCACAGTAAGAAGTGAAGTGACAGCAGTAATATAATACATGTGGTTCATGTTGTCTTAATATTGTTATACAATAATGCAAGATCAATAATAATTATAGTCAGACATAAATAAATTGCTAATACTCTTGGAGTTACTATCTTGTTCATTATCTCAAATGTGGTTAAAATCAACTGAAACATGTTCATTTCAATGTATTTTGAACTTTTGAATTTTAAAGATTTCTAGTTACTGTTAAGACATCATGATATAAAAGCAGATGTTGTTGAAATATAAGCTGTAGCTACTCTCACTATTTCATTCCTTTTAGCTAACAGTAAACTGTTTATTAATCGTTTTAGCTTTTCATTTAAACTATTGAACATCTTTTTAGCAGTTTTAATTGTTTATTCATAATCTCAGTTTCCCAGTGTGATCATTTATGCAATGCTCTCAGCTGTTTCAATAGTTTTTCTGTTATTCAAGCTAGCTAGCTTAAGTAATGGAACCAGTATGAAGAAATCACAATCACACTATCCCCACCGTGAAGCATGGTGGTGGCAGCATCATGATGTGGTGATGCTTCTCAGCAGTGGGTTTTGGAAGGCTTTTAAAGAAAAAGGATAAAATGAATCAAGCAAAATATAGACAAATCCCAGAAGACAACCAGATGTAGTCTGTAAGAGAACTGTGACTTGGGAGAAGATTTGTTTCCCAGCAAGACAATGACCTGAAGCATACAGCCCAAGTTACATGGTTTAAAAACGACAAGGTGAATGTTCTGGAGTGGCTGACTCAGAGCCCAGACCAAAATCCAATTGAGAATTTGTGGCTGCACTTGAAAAAAGCTGTTCACTCGTGATCCATGTGCAGCCTGACAGAGCTTGAGCAGTTCTGCAAAGAAGAATGGGATAAATTGCAATGTCTGGATGTGCAGGGCTGGTTGCTGTTATCCATACAGGCTCAATGCTGTGACTGTCACCAAAGGTGCATCTACTAATACTGACTTAAAGAGGGTGAATACTTTTGCAATCACTTATTTTAATGTTGGACTTCTAATAAACTGACTGTATTTTGTTGAAATTAATGTTCTTTTTGACATGAAAGAGTCTTTTTTGTAACTATAGAGACCATGATTCAACATTGAAACGCAACAAAGGGGGAGAATTTCCAATAGAGGTCAATACTTCTTTGAGGGACCATATACACATATATGCATGACAGTAGATCATGCATGTATGTGCAAGCCTGTATCTATGTATATGCATATACATGCAAGCCCTAGGCGGAATCTCATCTCTTTGGCCACAATGACTGAAGGAATGTCTGGAGAATAAAAGCAACATTACATGAAAAGAATGCATTGCACACGGGTGAAAATATTTTTGCATGCGGGTTGTGAGGCAGCCAGTGGCACAGGGAGCACTGCAGAGTTAGAGGGAAGATTGGATTCTGCAGAATATCACCAAAGCCTAGATTCAAATGTCATGCAAGAAAGTGAAACTGAAAGGACGCTGGCTTGTACGTCGAAGCCACTATGAACTAGATGTCTGTGTAGATTCTCAGTCATCCAGGTCATGGTAGTCCTAGGAGCTTCGGTAAAAAGCAACTGGACTGCCCTTTTAGGTCCTTGAAGGCTCACTCAAAAGGCTTCTTCTTCTGAAGTTGCTTTTTATTTAGATTTAGGCTCCAAGGACCACCATAAATTACTTCAAGAAACACAACCTGAAGCTTTCAAATGACCCTCAAAGTCCCATGAATTAGTGTCAGTTACTAAATACCAGCAGTTTTCTGCTGTTTAACTCTTAGCTTATTTTGTTAAATGCCATCCATCCATCCATCTTCTCCCGCTTATCCGGAGTCGGGTCGCGGAGGCAGCAGCCTGAGCAGAGCCGCCCAGACTTCCCGATCCTCACACACCTCCTCCAGCTCTTCCGGGGGGACCCCTAGGCATTCCCAGGCCAGTCGAGAGACATAATCTCCCCAACATGTCCTGGATCTTCCCCAGGGCCTCCTCCCAGTGGGATGCGCCTGGAACACCTTCCCAGGGAGGCGTCCAGGAGGCATCCGAAGCAGATGCCCGAGCCACCTCAGCTGGCTCCTTTCGACGTGGAGGAGCAGCAGCTCTACTCCGAGCTCCTCCTGCGTGACTGAGCTCCTCACCCTATCTCTAAGGGAGCGCCCAGCCAACCTGTGGAGGAAACTCCTTTCGGCTGCTTGTATCCGCGATCTCATTCTTTCATATTTCTTCGAGGCCGACCGATAGTCCTCCTCCATGGCCTCTTCGAACTCCTCCCAGACCCGGGTTTTTGCCTCTGTGACCGAATGAGCTGCCGTGCACTTGGCCTGCCGGTACCCGTCAGCTGCTTCAGGAGTCCCACAAGCCAAAAATGACCAATAGGACTCCTTCTTCAGCTTGATGGCATCTCTTACTTCCAGCTGCCACCACTGGATTCAGGGATCGCCGCTGCGACAGGCACCAGAGACCTTGCGACCATAGCTACGAGCGGCCACAGAGACAATGGAGGAGGAGAACATGGACCACTCAGCCTACATGTCTCCAGCCTCCCTCGGAATCTGGGCGAAACTCTCCCAGAGGTGGGAGTTGAAAACTCTGCTGACAGAGGGTTCCGCCAGACATTCCCAACAGACCCTCACGATACGCTTAGGTCTGCCTGGTCTGACCAGCTTCTTCCCCTGCCAGCGAATCCAACTCACCCCCAGGTGGTGATCGGTGGACAGCTCTGCCCCTCTCTTTACCCGAGTGTCCGAGACACACAGCCGGAGGTCTGATGATACAACTACAAAGTCGATCATCGACCGCCAGCCAAGGGTTTCCTGGTGCCATGTGCACTTGTGGACATCCTTGTGCTCGAACATGGTGTTCGTGATGGACAATCTGTGGCTAGCACAGAAGTCCAGCAACAGAACACCACTTGGGTTCAGATCGGGGAGGCCGTTTCTCCCAATCACCCCTCTCCAGGTCTCACTGTCATTGCCCACATGGGTGCTGAAGTCCCCCAGTAGAACAAAGGACTCCAAGAAGGCTGGGTACTCTGCACTGCTGTTGGGCCTGTAGGCCGAGACAACAGTGAGAGACCTGTCCCCAACCCGGAGGCATAGGGACGCGACCCTCTCGTTCACTGGGGTAAACTCCAACACGTGGCGGCTAAGCTGGGGGGGCAATAAGCTAACCCACTCCAGCCCGCCGCCTCTCCCCGCGGGCAACGCCAGAGAAATGGAGCGTCCAGCCTCTCTCTAGGAGTTGGGTTCCAGAGCCCAGGCTGTGCGTGGAGGAGAGACCGGCTATATCTAGTCGATATCGCTCAACCTCCCGCACAATCTCAGGCTCCCTCCCCCCCAGTGAGGTGACGTTCCATGTCCCAATAACCAGAGGCTGTGTGCGCGGACCAGGTCGCCGAGGCAGTCCCCCCCCCGACCGCCACCCAATCCTCTCTACATCCGACTCCTATGATTCCCTCTGCGGGTGGTGGGTCTGCAGGAGGGCGGGCCCACGTCGACCTTTCGGGCTGTGCCTGGCCGGGCCCCGGCAAAGGCCCGACCACCAGGTGCTTACATACGGGCCCCAACCCCAGGCCTGGCTCCAGGGTGGGGCGCCATGCCGGGCGAAGACTCTCTCCTTGATTGTATTTTCTTCATAGAAGTTTTTGAACTGCCCTTTGTCTGTCCCGTCACTTAGAACCTGTGTGCCATGGGTGACTCTACCAGGAGCATGAAGCCCCAGACAACATAGCTCGTAGGATCATTCGGGCACACAAACTCCCCCACCACGATAAGGTGGCAGTTCGAGGTTGTTGTTAAATGTTTTATTCTCATTATACTAAAGAGGTACCTAAAATACATTACATAGTTTGTTCAGTGTTTTTCTATTCATGAGCAAAATGCCATCTGCAAATCCTGGCACACTCCATGTTGTTGCAGTTACAGCGTTTTGGAGTTCTCTTTTATTAACTAACTAAACATTACATCGCGCAATCTGATACTAGAGTATGACAGCTGGCCTGCTCCGTTCTCATCTGTCTTTTCCCCCAGATACACCAACACACATCTGTCACATTCATGCTCTAGTCAACCTCATATTGATATCACACACACACACACACACAAACACACACACACACACACACCTACACACACACACAAACCAGAGGGGGCACAGTAAATATGTGTTTTGTCGATAACTGTCCACACCAGCAGAGGCTCATAGTATTTTTGCTGATATGCTGACTTCAGGAATCAGTGCTTCACTTTTGCTGAGATAAAGGATTTGGGTCAGTTAAATCTTATCATAGTCTATTAGGTGTGTGTGTGTTCATTCATGCAACAGAACATTAAATGTAACAGTGTGCTCTGTCTTCAGAGGCTGCTGACAGTTAGATGGTGGTGTTATTTTCACCTGAAATTACCTTTTTGTTGGCAGATGGAGTTCACAAATTTGGGCACATGCACTCACAAGCACAGACACGCACACACTCAGCTGAACAAAAGTGCATTAGTGCTGTCAAGCGCATTTCCTCTTTTGTCAGGCTGAGGAAGGAGATGCATGATGATGCACAACAACCAGAATGTCCATTAACAGAGTGTGACCCTGCATGTAGATTTAACCCTTTTCCACTTGAGATAGATCCACTGGCCAGATCTCACGCTTAAAAAGGGTTTTAACTCAAGTGCATGCAAGTGTGTGCGTGTGTGTGTGTGTACTTGCGCACTAAAGAAGCCTGCATGAGATGTCACTGTGATTCATTTTATCTCATCAGTAATGCAGTAGAACAATAATCAAATTTTAAACAGAATAAATGCATGCCGTCTGAATATGTATTTTTACGGCAGAGCAACACACACGACTGCTGTCCTCTGATGCCGTTTGATCAAAACATGAAGAAACCAGATTTGGGAAAAGTTCATCCAGATAAAACATATCTCAAGTGACACATTAGTGTCACTGAACCAACTTTTGAAAAGTATAAAAATACTTGGACCACTTTCTGCCAACCTTGTCTGCCCCCTTCTGAGTACTGAGCACCTTCTTTTATGCTACACTGTCAAGATTCAGCTTTGCAGAATGTCAGTTATCCCATCCACAAAAGCAATAAAATGCTCTCTCTGTCTTGCCTCCACTCTCCTGCTATGAGAGTCGTTCTATTACATTTACCCTCAAGTGCAGAACTCCTGCTGTCAGGGTTCAGCTCAGAGACAGTCTGGACAGACACCTGAAACTTGTACTATGAAGCACAGACTTAGATATGATATGAAAGGTCTAAAAAGAAAAACTTCTTCGGCTTGACATTTGGACATATATTCACAGCTTGTGGTTGTAAATCACCTTTTTTGGAGCCTGCAGGAAAGTGTATCAAATATTTAAGTTGTCTTGTAGTAGTAAGATCATTTTGAGAGTATGTAAATGAAATTTGTGGACAAATAAACTATGTTTGCAATTTTTACCCAAGCACCAAGAAAGACAAAAGCATATTTATAACAGATTTAAATGGATGATGTGGAAGGTGGGGTGAAAAGTTGGCTTTGACAGAGGCTGCACATTTTTAGATAGTCTCCTCTGAAAGGCTTTTATATCACTGCACTCTGCTGTACGAAATGCATGAAAAGGGACAGACATAGTTGTGGAAGGAATTTAAAAAAAAGAGAGTTTGAGAGAGAATTTCAAACTCAGCCGAAAGCCCCCAAAAGCTGGACACTCACAGGATAAAGCAGGTGTGGATGCCAGGTTGTAAATTCCCAAAAGTTACAGAAATAATTGGACACAGCTAAGTGTAATTCCACGCCAGAAATGTGTGAGAGGGAGAGGTTTCTGAAGCTATTTGGCAAACATTTTTGAAGGAGCATGCTGGCGCCTTAAACACAGCCTCTTTACTAAAGGGCTGTGAACATTTTCTTATTCTTAACCAAATGCACACAGACGCAGGTTGACAGTGACTAAGGGTAGTTCATTGTAAATACCGGGGAGGAGAGGGATGACTGGTAGGGAACAGAGCTGGCAGGAGGAGAGCTGAGGTTAGCAGATGGCAGGGAACGCCGCTGGCAGAGTGTGGCGTGGAGGGTTAATGGTGACACAGGCTGAGGGGGATTGTTAGCTTGAGGGGTTAAGGGGGGGAGGTGAGGTGTGCTGATGGCTGGAAGGCAGGAGGAAGGGTGGCTGGTTGTGGCAGAGCGTGAGGGGGAATCGAGGTTGTACCGAACACTGAGGGGGCAAGCAGAGGCAGCTGGTTGGGTAGTGAATTGAGACACAGAATAACAAGGCAGGTACAAGACAAAAACATGGAGAAACAAACCAGCAAATGAAGCACAGAGGCCGTAACATTAGTGCCCCCAGGCTGACTGAACGATCTGGCAAAGAGCAGCAGAGCTCCATTAAATATAGTGCAGGTAATGAGCTGATGAATCACCGGTGTGCAGACTGATTGGGGAGAAGCCAGAGTGGACTCCTAAAGCTCAGACACACAGCAAGACAAGCAGGGGATCACAAGGGACACAAGGGCTGCAGTCAAATTGTCTTTTTTGGTTAGAAGGAGTCCAAACTGAGTGACCTAAGTGGCCGCAAAGATAAGACTTAATTGAATTCTCTAAAGGCTCAGGAAAAGGGTTCTTCAGAGCTTCCTTTCTTATCTCCTTTACACTGGTCCATCCTTTGCAAAAGGCGCAGAGATAATAAATGCACCATCCATGACAGCATCCATCAGTGCATGAATATGTAGAGTGTTAGTCAGATTCTCTTAGCGCTGCGATTTTCCTTTGCTATTGTGGAAGGGCATCTCGAACATTCAAATTTGTCAAACGAAGTTGGGCACCAGACAGGAGAATAAAAAGGTTATTCTTCAGCTGTCACTTTAAAAGATATTTTTATGAACATAGAATATAAAACCACACAAGACAGAAGAGGACCACAGTCTGTGTTTTCATGATTTAAATCAGGTTAAAAAAAACAGTCAAAATCAAACGCAGAAATATCTCCTAGACAAAAGTCCATTCACTGAACACAATCCTAACTAAAATTCAGTATCTTGATAAACAAAATCATAAGCTCCTTAAATAATTATGAAAAACTTCCAAAAAAAAGTAAGTTCAAGAAAGGATCATTTCTGTATATTTCACAACATGCCAATTTATTTTCATTTACTTGCACATTTTAGGTCTTTCAGTTTGTTTCAGTGCATTTCAGTTCAGTTTTTAAGGCGTGGGTGAGAGTATATGAGGTATGAGAGTGTTGGTGAGAAGCCAACAAAGGTAGAGGAGGCTAGTGAGGGGGATAATGCAGCCTGAGCTGAGGCAAGAGAAATGGGGAGAAGCCTGGAGATTTGGCAAGAAAAAAAGGAGACTTATCTCAACCATGGTCCAACAAAGGCCCAGGCATCCGAGCAGCAGCAGCAGAAGGTGGAATGAGGTGGATCCAGTCCTGCTCCTGGTGGTCGCTCAGAGTCACAACCAGGAAACTTTATCACCTCCAGCTTGTTCATTTACTCCAGTAAGCATGACCACAAGCTGTGTTTATCTCCTTTTCTTAAGTCTCACTTCACTCTCTGCTCTCCTCCATGCTTAATTTGTTAGCCACAGCTCAGCTCACAGGTGTGTCTGCTTTAACACCTCATTTCCTCTCAACACTTCCTGTCAGGAGGAATAAAGGGCAGTTCTGTTTGTTTGTTTGTTTGTTTGTTTGTTTGTTTGTTTGTTTGTAACTGCCCACATTATGTGTTTTTTTCCACATCTTTCCTCAAACTCATGACATTTTCCATGAAAAGTTTTTGAAGAAAACATTAGATATAATTTTTTTAAACTGTTCAACCACACATAAGGGAACATAGGGAATGAAGAAGAGCAACTGTGTGCATCATAAACATGGAGACTTTTGGTTAACCCTTGTGTGGTGTTCATATTTTTGTTATTCAGCCAGTGTTCGTGGGTCTGGTGGACCCGTTGCATGTTCAGGTTTTTAATTCAACACCATAAAACCATTTTATGTTAAAATACTCAACAGATGATTACTTCATTCCAATTACAAGCAATATAAACAGCATATATGGTTTGCCCTATACCTTTGTCAGGTCACATTTAGGAATTAAAGTGCAACTTTTTTTTTGTTTGTTTTTTATTAAAACTAAGAATATCAATTATAGTCCTGATTTGAGAAGAAAAAAAATTTACAAATTTCAAATTTACAAATGAAGCAAGGTTTTTCATAACTATTAACTTTCATTTATTTGAACTTCATTAGAAATTTAACCCATTCAGATCAGTTTACGCAACACAAGCTGAACACAAACAGTAACCATGTTAGTCTAGACTCGAGAGAACACATCCGGCCCACTGAATTATGGCTGCAGAGGCTGGGATTCTTGGAACATGTTGTCTTCTCTGGATTTGAGGTCTCACCAGTACCTTTCCAAGTTCTTTGTGAAAGAAGTGTCTCCTCTGGAGCTTCCCTTTGTTCCACTCTGGGTTCAGTGCAATCCAGATGACAAATGGATGGCGTTGTACGAGATGAGATGTCCAGTATGTCAAAGAGTATCACCAGTGGCAGGCGTAGGGTCCTTTTGCAGCTGTCGGCAGTTACTAGCTTGTCCATATTGTCCACCCCTCCTTTTGTGGCATTCATGATGATCTTGGGTTTGTGAAGCTCCTGGCTACAGATTCTCCCATCCCTGGGCAGTGTACTCATGTGTACACATTCTTTCCTTTCTTTGGCAAATAGGACACCAGGAACATGTCAGCCATGTATACACACTTGGAAGAACAGGCCTCTTCTTTGTAGTCAGCAGTTGGGGTGGGAGCTCAGGCTTGTTTTTCCATCTTTTTCCTGCCATGGTCAGTTTCTGCTTTAGTAGCTCCTCTCCCAGCTTGTGTGAGGTAAAAAAAAAAAAAAAATGACGTTGTGTCCACTGAGTCCCTGAGTCATGTCCAGGACAACTCTCATTCCTTGATTTTTCACTGGGCTCCTCCATCAGGTTTTCCTGTGTAGACGTGTAAGTTCCAAGCATAAGTGGCATCACAGGCAGCCCAGATCTTTGTACCATGCCATGTTCCACCCCCATTTTGCAGTTTGGATAGAGTATGAGACACTAAAGATTGGTCTCCACAAAGACAGAGGGTAAAATGTGCAGGAATTGTGAGAGCAAACGTCTTGAATTTTGCAACCTTGTACAGGAACGGCAGGGGCAGAAACGCAAAGGTCACAGACAGACAGACAGACACACATACACACACACACACACACACACACGCACAGCCCCAGACAGGAGGAGGACAGAGTGAAGGTACATGGAACCTACATTTTCCACACTTTTATGAGCCCCGGACATCCTGTATGTAATATAAATGTGTAGGAGGGGTGTGTCGTGTGTGATCATTGAAAATGTTTTGTGATATATGTTCTTCACAGAAAATGAGCCAAGACCAATGAGTCCCAGTTTGAAAAAATAATTTATAGTATATTTTTCTTTTGATGAAAGACTGAAAATGGGTCCCACAGACCTGAACAATTCTGTATTCGTGTTTTTATCTTTTCTTTTCTCACTGGTTTAAAGTTGAAGGTGAAAGATTTATGTTACATACCTCTGTGCACAAATCAGAAAGCACTTAAGAGCTTGTTTTCTTATTTTGTAAAGCAAATTCTCTGTATTTATTTTTTTTTATTATGCTAATATGTGACAATAATCACAGCAATAAAGAATTTACAAACATTATTTATGGTGATAGTCTTAACTGAGATCAACATAAACTCTATTTTTTTGGTCATTTTTTCTTGTCGTTATAGGAAAAGAATTGATGTTGTTAATGGCATGTGCAGTACCTGAACACTGAAACCAAATCAGAATTCATTTATCATTTATTTTATTATTCATATCTGTATTCATATCTGTATTTTTCCTACTGTGACATGTCAAAACATTTACTATGAAAAGGACCAATCTGAGTAAACACATTAGGAAAATACATGAGCAAATGATTGAGGCAACAGAACTGGTTCACAACTTTTTATTCAACATATCGTATTAGAATACAGTCAGTGTAAAACCATTGTTAATATGTAATATGGTGCTGCTACAGTTCTGTCTTAATTAATCTTCTGTCATGATATTCAACAACAGTTTAAGGCAGTTGTAAAAGTGAGGGCTGGAAATGAGCTGTTGGGCAGAGAAGCACACACACAGGTGGAATTTTCTTTTTAAATAGTATAGCACAATAATAAAATATATATATGTGTGTGTGTTTGTGTGTATACTGCAAGGAATCAGTCTGTCAAAAGTATTTTAAATCTCATCTATATTTTCCAGGCTTCTGTCCATCTTGATATTTTCCAGACTTTGTGATGTGGCACAAAAAAAAAAAAATAACAGACAGCGAGAGAATAACTAAGCAAGTGAGGGAAACACAGCGACAAGAAGCAAGAGCCGAAGACACATTCTTCAAAATAAGACAACGCATTAATGGTTGCAGCACTGCTTGGGAGGTGGATGGTGGAAATGTAGCACAAAGCTTCTGAAGCAGAACAAGAAAAAAGACAGAGAGCGAGAGAGGCTGTGCATTAATATTTTTCATAAAGCGAGGAGGTAGATGGGACTAAATGTCCTCACTTTGTCGAAATAAAACTTGGTTTGAGAAGAGTGGAGACAGAGGAGAAATTATGGTCCATTGTGTCGTGCTGCCACCAATAATTGGGTTAAACGTTCATATAATTTTCATATCAACAATGCTGCAGAGAAGAACGAACCTCAGTGGAGCTGCGGAGAGGAAGGATCCTGTGTGTCTCCATTGAGTCCGTTAAAAGTTCCTTAAGCAGTCCAAAATTGAAAACACAAACTGCAGATTACTAGTTTTCATCAGTTTTGTAATTTTGAAAATGTATATTGTTTCCAGAACTGCACACAGACACTGTCTTCATCATCTTGATAGAAAGTTACTCAAATTTAGAGCATTTAAAAGTACATCAAGATTGTCTTGCCATTGATTAGGGTGGAGACCAGGCCTGGCAAAAAACAAACAGAAGCCATGCACGAGGAAACTGTTATGATTCTGTCTTCATTTGAAGTCCACCGTTGTCAACAGAACTGCAGCCGGCTGTATTGATTATGCTGGTTATGTATCAGATTCAAACACCAGAAACAATGTAAGAGACGCTTGTTTGACTGTTTCCTTTCTTGTGTCACAGAAATCCTAGAAATCGCCATACCTGTGGAGAGAAAAATGCAGAAATATAATTCAAGACATACTATATTCTGCAAAAATGGCCTGGTGCATGAATGCAGTTTAACACTGTGTTTGAAATGAGTGTTTAAGTAGTGAGCTTTAGCAGGAATAGCAACCCTCCTTGCAGAAGAATGGTTCATTTGTCACGTAAAGAGAAAACTGCGTTCCTTCTATATTTAGACGTTTCAAATAGCAGCCTTTGCCGAGCTAAAAGGTGTGTTGCTGTGTATATTAATGTGCGTTTCGGGGCGTGCATGACTCACTCTGTGTCATCAGCAGTGGGTGTGTTGTAGCTTTGGAACAGTGGCTGCATGAAGAGTCCCAGAGTTCCCACCACACACACCAAGATGAAGATCCACAGGAACAGACGGTCTATCACCATGGCTACGTACTTCCAGTCTTCTATGATCTGGAACCAAACCAACAGGTTCAGGCTGTTGCAGGTTGTTAAGACACATCAAATCATGATTATAAAGTGCGTGTGGGAAGAGGAAGACATTCAGAGTTTCCTTGTTTTACCTCCGCAGACCAGAAGAGCATAAGCTTGTTGATTTGTCTGCTCATAATCCATCCATTTTACAACTGATTGTTTGCTAAACCTCTGCCCCAAACAGTGATTTTGGAGGGAAATGAAGCAGGGCTTAGCGCACGGTTCAAGTGCACTCTATTCAGAGAGAGTGTTAGTAATCATAATCAGACTTTTATTAACTGCTGCTGAGGCTAGAAGGGTTTTTAGGCAACAGAGTGCATATCAGGGTATATTTTTAACCTTGCTGCAGATGGTTGGAAGCAAAAAGAAGAGAGGCAAGTTGATGAAAAATCTGCTACAAGTAACTACGGCTGCAAAGCATGTAATATTTATGAAGCGTGAGAGTTTTGTGGAAGTTTAGAAGTTTAAGGCCACAAATTTGGGGTGTTGAGTTAAGTCAGTTTGTGTTGATTTGAGACTGTGGGCAGGGTTTTCCAAAGGACAGATGACAGATTGGAATAGAGTCACAGCAGAACAAAATTAAATACTAGCGAGTTTAACATCTGATCTTGACCTGATCATTTTCTCATTCCTCCTTGTTGGATCTCTTCTATTCCTTTCATTTTCAGAGCCTATTTCTTACTCTTTATCTATTTTTTAAGACAGCTTTGTCTCTGTACCCCTTCATCGTCGTCTTCCGTCTTCATGTGTTCAGCGATGTATTTCACCCCCTCCACCGCCTCCTCCAGATCCGCATCCCCCTGAACGGCTAAAGGCCTCCGGAAGTCCGAGAACCCACCACCCGCATCTGGGATGTCGCCCATTTTCCAGCAAAACTTGTGCGCCAAGTCCTCGTTCACGTAAAAGGAGTCGGCATCCGTTCGGATCCCACCGAGCCTGATGTTGGAGTAGTTCCTCTTGTCTGTGCTGCCCTGGGAATTGTTTTTACAGAAGGTGCTCTGGCTGGCGTACTTTCGGCGCAGTTTGTCGCGAACGTTGGAAGAACCCGGACGCCTCATAAGGAGGAAGGTGGGCAGGCGGACCAGGAAGAGGCGTTTGACCCAGTCGGGCATGTAGTGGGTGGACGGGGATCGATGGTGCACGTTGAGGACGCAGACCGTGGTGACGATGGAGAATGTCACCAGCACCATGGTGAACATCAAGTATTTACCTACACAGAGAGAGAAGAGATGAGCTGCCATAATGCACAAACATTGATTCCTCCTTTAATCGCACTGCTTTCCGTTTTTAAGCATTTGTTACTCAGTGTGCAAATAATGGTTGAGTTTCAAATAACAGCGAACACTCACATGAACATACACAAGCCAGTCTTTAATACAAACCCTTTGTTGCTCACTTTTTCTTTTTTTCTTGCCTCCTACGCCTCAGCTTTGGTTTTGTCTGCATTTTTTAATTTCTCTGGGATTAGTAGGACCTGATGAATACAAAAACTAAGTATTGTATTTCAACAATAAGTAGCTGGGTTATTTAATGGGTTGTAGCTTGTGAATCACTTGTTGCTGGACGGCTTTCAGTTGCTGCGAACAGACAGGACGAAGGAGAGCGGAAAGAGGAAAGGAGGGGGACTGGCAGTGTTTGTGAACGATAGATGGTGTAAGCCTGGGCACATCACTATCAAGGAAAAACTCTGCAGTAAGGACATTGAACTGTTAGCTGTTAGCATGAGACCTTACTATCTGCCGAGGGAATTCTCGCCACGCTCACTCTGCTTGTGATGTTCTACACACAGTTACAAGCAGGCAGCAGACACAACACCCACAGGCCCTTTTCCTTATTGCTGGGGACTTCAACCATGCCTCTCCATCATCCATACTACCCACATTCACACAGTATGTCACCTGCCACACCAGAGACAATAAAATATTGGACCTTTTTATGGCAGTACCAAATAGGCATGCACATCATCTCCTCTCCCACCCCTTGGGAAATCAGAACACAACTTGGTTCACCTCCTTCCTATGTACAAACCTCTGGTACACAGACAGCCAGCTGTCACCCGCACAGTCAAGAGATGGTCCAAGAAAGTGGAGGAGGCTCTCAACGACAGTTTCGACACAACTATGTGGAAAGTGTTCTGTGAGGATCACAGGGAGGGAGGACATCGACAACCTCACACACTGCATCACTGACTATATCAATTTCTGTGTGGATTACACCATGCCCAACAGGACTGTTGGGCATGGTGCTTAGCTCGGTGCTTAGCTCTGGCCCAGCAAAGAGGTGGTGCTTGCTAAGCACCAGTTTTGAGAGCCAGGAGCTGGTGCTTAGGCGGTGGAAACACAAATAACTGGTGTCAAGTCAGGCACTAGCACGGAACTAGCACCGGAACTGGTTTGGTGGAAAAGGAGTACGTGTGTCCAACACTGTGGTCTGCAGTATGGGGGCCCTGCAGGGGACTGTCCTCACACCCTTCCTTTTCTCCCTCTACATTGCAGAGTTCTCTCATCACACCACGAACTACCATCTTCAGAAGTTCTCTGACAACTCCGCCATTGCCAGCCTCATCACTGATGGAGATGAGAAGGAGTACAGAGAACTCAACTGGGACTTTGTGGACTGGTGCCTGCTGAACTGCCTCCAGATCAGTGCAATGAAAACCAAGGAACTGGTCGTGGATTCTTCAAGAAGGGTCAGAACAGACTGCACCTGCTCAGGAAACTGAGGTCCTTCGGGGTTCATGGAGCACTTCTGAGAACCTTCTATGACTCTGTGGTGGCATCAGCCATCCTGTATGGAATGGTCTGCTGGAGCAGCAGCATCACGGCTGCAGACAGGAAGAGACTAAATAAACGGATTAAGAAAACCAGCTCTGTCCTGGGCTGCCCCCTTGATCCTGTGGAGGTGGTGGGAGAAAGAAGGATGATGACAAAGCTTTTGTCCATCATGGAGGACACTTCTCACCCCCTGCAGGACAGGAGCATCTCTGGGCATCTCCTTCAGTGACAGACTGCTTCACCCGCGGTGTGTAAAGGAGAAATACCGCAGGTCCGTCCTTCCTGCTGCAATAAGACTGTTCAATCAAGCCTGCTCCCAGTAGTTCAGTTCATCCACCGTGAACAACAGTAGTGTAAATAATGTAAATAAGGATTCTGTGCAATTTCACAGAAATTTTTCTGTAAACACTTCTAAAAGGAGAAAGTAATCTGTAGCAAAGCCGAAATGTACTGAAAGCAAGGTCACAGGAGGTTAAAATGCACTTTTTCAAATGTCTAAATCCATCAGTACAACAGAATCACCAACTTGCTGTTCTTGAACATAAATAGTTTTATTTTATGGTGCAATTCCAAACTCTTCTACTTTGATGTTCTTTTGATCTCTGTTCAGATGCTGTCAATAAGTCAGCACTTAATGTGCATGTTTCTCAATTAAAGCCTCAAAGATGATTTCATTCCTCAAGGTTTTTGAAGTGAAATTTGTGCATAAAGTGTTTAGTCTGATTGATAGCAGTTCAACACCGACTGAAAAAACAACGATTGACTCATACGAACTAGTGAAAACTGTATTTTTGAGTAAGGAGAAGCTTATTGCTTTATATTATGTGATTCTGTTGTTGAGCCAGTGGAACTGGTGCTGCAAATATGTGCATGAATTTATCAAGAACACAGGAAAACACTAAGGTTGTAAACTGCATCAATAGCAAATGAAATGGGAGTCATTTAGAAAATTGGGGAGAGTCTTCATCATTTATTATAAAATATATCATACCTGTCACTTAGACAGAAGTGTTTCAAATAAAGTCTGGCTTATCTGCAGAGGATTTAAATAAAACAGCAGACCATACTTGAAAATTGGTGTTGCTTATCATGTTTTACATTAAATATAATAGATGTTTTCTGTTTTCTAATTTAGCATAAGTTAATACACATAACTACAGTTGGAAAACCTTGCAACCCTTAGCAAAAACGACAAAAGGTTATTGTTCGCTGTTGTCTTAATCTTATGTGTTTTATCAGAGCTTTAAGGAGCATAACACATTTTTGGGTTCATTTCTATCAATTTAGTCCCTTAAAAAAGCAGAAATCACCTGCAGATATGCTCAACCCAAACTGTTCACATCCCTAATTTTCTCAAGTCTGCACCCAATTGCAAGCAGAGAAGTATAAACATGACTAACCTATGAGTGGCACCGCTAGAGAGGTGGGCGGCACTATCTTTGATATCAGCAGCAGGAACACAGTGAGCGCCAGCAGCACAGAGATGCACAGCGTCATCTTCTCCCCGCAGTCCGATGGCAGGTAGAACACCAGGATGGCCAGAGACGTGATCAGCACGCAGGGGATGATCAGGTTGATGGTGTAAAACAGAGGCTTCCTCTTGATGACGAAGTCATAGGTGATGTCCAGGTAGGTGATGTCGTTGGGGTCCTCGTTTTTACGCGCCGGCAGCGAGACAATGTCCCACTCCCCGCTCGGCGTGAAGTCGTCTCGGCTGGCGAAGTCACTGGTGAGGATGAGGTCCACCTCTGTGTGGTCGTAGGTCCAGGAGCGGAATTTGAGGGTGCAGTTCTGCTGGTCGAAGGGGAAGTTCTGCACCTCGATGGCGCAGGCCGACTTGTAGATGGCAGGGGGAAGCCAGAAGATGTCCCCCGTGTTGGATACCACGGCGTTGCAATAGAAGGAAACCTCGTACACACCGTCAGCACTGGGACAGGTTTGGAAATTATTAAAGAATGCAAGAAGTGGAGGAAATCACATAAAAAAAACTAAAATCTATTGAAATGACCCCCTCTGACCCCTCCTTGTTATTATTATTTTATTATTTTTTTATTACTACTATTGTTGTTGTTTCTGTTGTTGCTGATGTTGTGTTGGTGTTGTGTTGTTTTTCTAGTACAACAATTTCCCTGAGGTTTACACCAAAGGGATCAATAAAGTTTTATTCTATTCTATTCTATTCCCTTCTGCATCAACAATCAACACTTAAAGTATTGGTTCAACAATGCAGTGAACAAGACACATGGGTCTTGTAATCATGGAGACAGCACTGACCTTTACCCTTTTTTTACAATCATGATAGTAATCAGACTCCCTTATGGTCAGCTGATGTGATAATAAACTGAGTAATCACTAATGCGTTTCACCTCAGTGAAATCAGGAAAATGAAAAGACAGAATATAGCGACTGTTAAATATAAAATCCCCATAAAAAAACAGCATTCTAATTTTAGCAGCAGATTTTCTGCTTGTAAAGCCTGTAGAATGACGTACTGTAATCCATTAATATTAGGCTACTACATGCACAGATGGCAAAAGCTGTAATGTTTTCTTCATTACACTGACAAGCAGAGTTTCCTTTTTTGTCGGATGCTCATACTCACTTGTTGTACAGCACTATGTCAGGGAGCCAGATGTGCTTGGATGGTATTCGTAGTTTTTTGATGCCTCCATATTTGTCTGGGTCCCACCTCAGCCTGTAGTCGTTCCACTCCTGCAAAAACAGCATCATCATTCCATTACTGAAAAGCTCACCAACACACAGTACATTCAGAGGATGGTATGTTTTCACTGTACTGTACCTGAAACAGCCACAGGTTGGTCGTCATTATCTGCTCTCTCTCATTCTGCAAGAAAACACTGGTCAGCTTTCACACAACTGTAATAAATTCCTCAATATTTCATTTTATGTTGTCTGTTGGCAGTGGCTTTTCCTTAAATGCACTAAAGGTTAAATCCAAATACCACAGCACACCTTCAGGGAGTGGAAGCGATAAACATTTTGAGGCAAAATAACAAACTTTCGAACAACTTAAATGTCACAAAGGTGGAACTTACAGTCACTCTGACATTATGCTGATCAGTCTGCTTTTGGAACTGGGTGGCAAAGTTGGTTTTTGATCACATTTGTGTATTCAGCGGATGCAGTTGCTGGCTTGATGTAGGATGTTTTGGATTTAGTGAGTAATGAAATGTGCTAATATTATTATTGTTTGTGACGGTTTGTATTTTGATAGTATTAGTGTTGTGATAACGTTTATTATTGTGTTTGTGGTGATAATTGAGAGAGTGGGGTCACGTGGATAGGGGCCAAGTTGATATGAGCTGTATTTTTTGGTGACCACCACGCCAAGCTACTTTATCGATAATCACTGTTTTTTAAACAATACATATAATTCGTGCACATAAAAGTTACTTCAGGTATATTTTTGGAACTCTAACCAGAGACAAAACAATCCTGATCTCAGTCTCTTGCTGACTTTTTCTTTTGTTTCCTAAAGTCACTACACTTGTGCAAGTGAGGGGAGGTGGCTAGCTTTGTAAAGACTAAAGGCAATATTTCTGCCAGTAACTCCCAAGTCTCATTATTTAATAATGGCTGTAAACAGTGTCTTCCATTTCATTGTTAAATAGAGAGAATGAGACATTTCTGTTTGTGTATGCAACTCTGAAAGCGTTTTAAGGAACCATGAGCAGTGGTTCAGTTAAGGACAGTAATGTCATAAGAAATATGACTATATCTATATATCTACAGCATAGAAATTAAATCTCAATAGCAGCTTTATGCAGAGAACTCAAAACTGGATTCAGATTCCGTTTTTATATCTGTCTGAAATCATTTTACAGTTACATCAACTACAAAAGTTGATATTTTGTTTATCAGGAGTCCAAAACCCAGAGATTATGATGCACATGTATTTGCATTGAGAGTTTCTGTATATACTCACCACGCTGATGAGCTGAGACAGAGACACCTGGATGGAGATGGTGACCTGTTGGGTCTTATTGACAGCCGGTCTGATCAGTTTGTTGTAGCGCTCAGGACCCAACAGGTAGTTCACCAGCCGCTCCTCTGCATTCTCTGCCCTGCTGCCTACAGATGAAACACACAAAGTAGAAAAGTGCTTCAAACCCTAGAATGCATCTCAACGTAAAACCTTTATAAAACGGACACACTTGCATGTAGCTTTGCCTCTCTGCACGACAAGAACACTGTCAGTCAGCCAATTATTTATGTCATAAATAAATGCCATGTGTTTGTCCCGCAGCAAATCATAAATCTCTGGTAGGAGGGGTAGCGTGTCTCCTTTTCGTTTTAACACTAAAAAAGCACACACGGAAATGTCACCGTATCCTGTGTGTGTGTTTGTGTACAAACAACTTGGCCATAAATGAAGCAAATTTACCAAAGGGCATAAAGTCTGAATCACATGTTCCCAGTAAGTGTTCGGGTGTTCGCGTCTTGCAGTCTGATGCTTTACTGCAGGGTTTTAGAGCAAAAGAACAAACAAAAATCCAGTCATGCATCCATCCCTGTGCGACGATCCCTGAAGCATTGTGTCTCCTCAGCCCTAAATTATTGGTTATGTAAAAGTGATCGTATGAATAAGTCAGAAGCAAAATGCTTTTGACCCACTCTGCTGGCTCCTGCTGCCATTAAGTCTACATTGTCAAACAAACTGACAACGGCGCAGTGAATGTTTCATATCTGGAATGTTTCTTCCTCTGTGCCACATGAATTGTCTGTTGTTGTAAGATTACATGCAGCGAAGGCTCAGTGAGCGTGTATGGCCTTTTTCTTCAGCAGCGCCCTGCTGCTTCATGTTTTCATGTCAGCGTGAACGTCAGTGGTTCCAGCCGAAGAGAGGCAAGTGAATCTATTAGAGCAAAGTGAAACATCCTTAGTTGTCAGTTTATTTTAACTTGTTAAGGATAAATGGTTTGCCACCAAGCAAGGGCTGGAAGAATCTCTGCGTGAGAGAAACATACTGGTTAAACTGAAGGTTAATCTAATTAATCACATTTATTTTTCATCTAAAATAGGCTCAGTGCAGCCCAATGGGTTACTGAACAGGGGCGAGAGCAAAGGGAACTCGGTCCAGAGATTCTATTTGAAGTAATGGCTTATTTTTCTGGATGACAAGTGAATTAAACAACTAGAAAAAAAACACAAAACTACACAAAAAAGGCGGAATACAACTGTAAAACAGCAGAAAATGGTGACAGAATCCAAAAACAGATGTAAACCAATTAAAAAGAGATGCAAAATAATCACAAATAGATGCAAAACTACTGCAAAGACAATTACTATATGTTAAAACTGACTAAAAGAGACATACATTAAACAGACGCAAATCCATTGCGAACAGAGGCAAAACGAGACACAAAAGGACCACAAAGATTCAAAACATATCAGCTTCATTTAGATTAATTCTGTGTTTCCTTCAGTCTTTGGCTTTGTTTCAGGACAGCTCTATGTAACTCTTACAGTGGTGGGCCGTTAGGGCCAGCAAGCCTTCTCTGCTGGCCTAAACTCTATCAGAATCACTGACTTGCGTTGTAATATTTTCCCATTAATCTTTAGACATTATTCCCAATAGTCTGTTCGCTTCATTTAATAGCGTGTCTCTGGGATGTGGTGCTTCCAGCAGTGTATGTTTATATTAGAGCTTCTTTTTTTTTTATCCAATCATATTTCCACCATCATGTGTTGCCAGGGTCACAGAAATCTGCCCTGAGGCCTTCAGAATCAAAAGTGCAGGCACAGGTAGCTTAAAATGCATCGCAATGAAACTGTGGCTTTAACCAATCAGATTTAGAGTTGGGGATCCCAGGGCCAGCTAGCTGGCCTACGATGACATCATCATTTTCACTTCCTCTGATTGGATGGTCAGAGAGCTTAGCCAAAGCGTTTGGTATCTGTAGCGAATTGCACAAGCTAAAACTTTATTGTGAAAGTATTGAGTTTTTTTGTTTGTTTTTTATTTTTTAAGTTGAGCAAGCGGACATTCTCAGCCTTAAAGCGAATTAAAACTTATGCCAGAAACACAACTGGACAGACCTGACTTTCAGCATTAGCCTCCATGGAGATAAAACAGGACGAATGCTGAAAGTGAAACACAGGGATTAGCTGCTCAACAGAGTGATTGAACTGTTTATGATGAAAGAAAGGAGGATGGAGTTTGTGTTCAAATCATCACGTTATGGTGAGTAAAATATATATTTTTGTCAATTTATTGGGCTGAAATTGATGCTCCTGTTAGATGTGATGTATATGGTGCAGCTGTGGCTGCAGCGAAAGGAGACTTGTTGAATTGTTTTAACTGGGTTTCTAGCTTTAGTGATGGCATTCATTCACGCTACATGAGATACTTGTCTGCGATGCAACGTCCTGCTGTACTGCCTTCCTGCATAACACTGAAGGTTTCTGTAGCCGTGGCGTCATAACGACAGTGTTAGGAGATGGTTTGATTCAGGCAGGCTGACACTGAAGGCCTAGGAGTGAAATGCACGGCCCGCCACTGAATTCTTATAATCCATTAAATGTCTCAATGACCTGTGGTAAGTGCATGAACATGTGCGGTAATGCTTTAGATTACAGCTCACAAATTACAGTGTAATTATATAGTAAACGTGGTAGCTTTACTGGAGTACATTCTGTCATATAACAGACACAGTAAGGATAGCGTTTTAATATGTCTAATATTTACAGGCCACAGTAATTATTTATTCAGTATAAAAGTCTGGAAATTTGCTACAAAGTGGCAAAAGTGTTGATATTGCAATGAAATTAGTTGTAGTAACACTTTTATATCTTATTATCAAACTCTTGTTTCTACAGTAAATAGCTTGAGTTTGCAGCCAGTTAGCTTAGCTTAGCATGAAGACTGGAAACAAAGGGAAACAGCTCGCCTGGCCCATCTAACGGTAAGGAAATCTGTCCACCAGCACCTCTAAAGCTCAGGAATTAACACATTATGTTTACTTTGTCTTACAGGGGATTATGAAGCTACTTTTTGTGCCAGGAGCCATAACTGCTTGCCTGGTAACTGATCCCAGCAAACAAACTGAAATGGCATTTATTGGATGCCTTTTTGGGATGTATGGCCATTTATAAATGGATAAATACTCAAGTGATTTAGCATCACGCTCCTGTCATCTAAGCCACACACATAGCGTCTTTTTTACTTCATGCAAACTAGCAGTTATTTGTTCAGAGATGCATGAGTGTAGCCTCAAGTGGTTAGCCAGAATCTGCGATGGTGAGCAACAAAATCGCATTTATGTAATACAGCACCCTCCTTTTATTTTTATTATTTTATTTATTATTCATCTTTAACCTTGAGGTCTTTGGATTCAGGTGGCGCTGCCTAAAATGACATAACATTAAGCTATGTATAAGATTCCACACACCAACTTTTAGAGCCACAAAAAGCTTCATACTGCTTTTTTTTCTTTTTTACACATCCTCAAGGCCTGTAAACACACTTTAATGTGTAGCGTTTCCCTTTTAAAGCTGAGGTAGGCAGTGCTTTGAGAGGAAACCAGATTTCTATATGTCCTCTTGGCTCAGTTTTCAAGCTTAGGAAATCTAGTTCATGATGGAAAACTTTGGCCAATCACAGATCTTTTTTGGGAGAGGACATTGATGCAGTTGGGTGTTTAAATGCAGATGTGCATGCATGTCCCTTTAGATAGAGAAAAGCCTGATTCAGTGGTGGGAAATCCTGCAGGAAATGTTGCAGCTCCTGCATTGGCAACAACAGCCCACACTGCAATATAAGCTCAAAAACAAGGAGAATGGACTTGTGAAAAGAAAGTTTGACAATAAGTGAAATTAAACTGTATCTCCTCCTGCACAGCTTAGTTTTTAAACTGCATTTTCTTGTAATATATCAATGTAATCTAGTAGGGGGTTGGATTGTGCAGGCTGATGATGAATGGATGTGTTCAATGTTGCTAATAGCTTAGCCACCTCCAGCTCACGGCTGCCGGCACGGCTAATTAAATTCCAGGTTTATGCTCATGTTGACAATCGAGCTTGTGTGCGTGTACATGTGTCAAAAGCTTGCATGTGTTTGTGCTCATCGGGCAGGAAGGACTGAAAACAGAAAGGCAAAAGGAGCAAGAGGAGGAGGAGGACTCAAATTCTTAGTAGATTTTCTGACTTTTGCAAATATGTGACTACAGTTTAATATGTGGGTACACTCCCTCTAAGGACATGTTGATGAAAGCTTATTAAGTTCAGAGTCTGTGGACTGTAAAATAAAGAGGTTCCTTCTCCACCTATTTTATATTCCAAGTACACCACAGCTTCCACTAATTTCCACACTGTTGGTTTCTGAATGCCATATAGAATTCGCATTTTTTTTATGTTTTACAGCAGCTTCAGTTAATACGCTGGCGTGACTGCGGACTGGTGCCAAATATCATTTCATAGTACAAGGTCCAGTCAAAGGTTCAGACCTTCTGGGAAATGCAAACACTCACAACAACATGGTGGAAGACACAGAGAAGTGCTGTGGGCCTGCTAGGTGTATTATACCCTTTAAATCATTCAAACCTCAATTCCAGGGTATCTTTGCCTTGATGGACGCTGGAAAATAATGCTCAACTATGTTTCCCGTCATAACCTATCTTTGTCAGAGTCCTGTTGGTTTTGTAGAGATAATTTTAACACTGATGGCTCAGGTTTTTTGGGTGCTTTTTTTTTAGTTTTGTGAGTTGTTTCTGCAAATCTGGCTGGAGAGCTGAAGCTTATTCCTCAAGCTAAACCAGTTTTTACAAGTAAAGGACACAAAACTCAGCATGCCACAAAACAAAACCTGAATCGAGGTCACGTTAATAAAAGGAAGCTCTTCTTTTAGGACAACGAAGCATCCAGTCCAAGTGTTTTGCCTAAAAGACGGGAGATGATGCTTTCTTGGTGGGAGGTATAAAATAGTCCTCTGTAAATTATTCAGAGGGCCCATCTGCTTTTACTTATGAGTATTTTAAGAGTACGAACACTCACGCTGCAGTAGAAGTCTCCTAAAGAGTGTTGTGGTTTCCAAACTCAGAAATGCAAACTGACATCACATCCACCTTTTCCTGTAAGGATCCTCTGAACAGCATGAGTCAGATTTTACAGGATACAAACAGAGATAAGGGAGTTTACGTAAAATAACTGCCACTGTTCCTTTTAGGAAACATGATCTAAGACTCTGGAAAGCTGATGTGCTATTTGAAGGAAAAATACAACAACAAAACAAGTAGAAAACCAAACTACAGAGAAGATTGTAGCTACTATTGAGGACAACAGAGGTCATGTCCTTGATATTTTTATAGAAGTTTGGTTGTTTCAGCAGCTTGAGGAGGAATTTAGACTCTTCAAATACATATAAATTACACCAACGATAGGTTGTTTAATTTCATTTTTATCAGGTTTGCTTATAAGCGTGACCATTTCTCCACAAATTAGATGCACACAGCTTTAAAAAAGTATTTTCTGGTTTTCTGGTATAGGTGTGAATGTGAGTGTGCTTGGTTGTCTGTCTCTAAGTGTAGCCCTGTGATAGACTGGCAACCTGCCTTCACCCTAAGTCACCTGGGATAGGCTCCAGCCGCCCCGCAACCCTAGTGAGGATTAAGCGGTGTATAGATAATGGATGGATGGATGGATGGATGGTATATGAAGAAGAGTTCTATTCTAACCAGCATTGAAGGAAGGGAATAGTTGAATAAATAATTAAAAAAAGAGGGAAAATAGAAGAAAACACAACAACTCCACTGTTTTGGTGACCAAACTATTCCTTGTTTCCCTGTATTAGCGTCAAGACTTTAGCAATGTAAAAGTTCACACCAAAGCCCTAATTTATTTGATCTAAATCGATATAAAGTTACCACGAGTTTAGTTCTTCACAGTTTTGCTATACTTGGTCAAAACATTCTTTTCTGTATCCCTCTGAACATTAAACAACACAGATAAATATTAACAAGCACCAAAAATGTTACTTGCTTAGTATAAGTAAGCAAAATCTACAGTAGCATCTGATGTTATAATGATTACATGGTGCCAAAAAAAATATCACTTTTTCTTTTATTTCTTTTTTTCTGCCTGAAGATTTCTTCCAATGAAATTTAATTAACTCCTGGAAGCAAAGCAGCATCTGGAACAGCCTGTAGCTCAGCCTTTAGTTCATTTTGGATTTTGCCTCCATTGATGTTAGCAAGTTACAGTGCATAGTTCAGAGAGATCAAATCAAATCAGCCTCCTCTTGCATACTGATAACTACTGGAGGTGTGTGTGTGTGTGTGTGTGTGTGTGTGTGTGTGTGTGTGTGTGAGAGAGAGAGAGAGAGAGAGAGAGAGAGAGAGAGAGAGAGAGAGAATTTCCAAGAGGTTTTTGCGTCATGGTAAAAGTGTGCGTATGGCAGCACCATGGACAGCGTCTGTTGTGTTATAATAAGCTGCATCTTCAAATGAATTAAAAATGACGTTGTTGTGCATCCTATGCTGCATCTCCTTCATACACATTCGCAGTTTGGTACACTCAAAGAACATAAACCCACTCACTTGTGAGAGAGAGAATGAAGAACATGAGAACAGTGTTGGTAGTCATCTCCTTTCTGCTCCCCGCGCAAACTTGCTACTTTCTTATACTGTCCCCCAAAAAGGAAGAAAAGAAAGAAGAAGAAGAAGAAGAGGTGCCTTGAATGTGATAACTGGAAATATACAACATGTATATTGCAGTTTCTTTGTTGCCACATAAACAGGTCCGGTGTCTCTTCTGAAATTTTACGCAGCGTAAAAAGAAACTTTAGTGACTATAAAGATGTATAAAGAGGTTATCTGTAGAAAATGTTTATTTGCCAGCGACAACATTTTGCTCCGTTGTTTCACTGCGTCCTACAGGAGTTGTTCTGTCCATTTTGCGGCTCCGCCTCAGCAACAAACCAGACGCTGTTCCATTTAAACCGCTGTAGATCCAAAAAGATCCAAACGAGTGCCAGGTTGTTGCCGTCCAAAAGAAGAAGAAAAAATCCACGTTAAACTTATTTCTCTGTGAAATTGAATCACCAGCGTTCACCGCAAGTTTGCTCTCCTCCTCTGACGAAGCGCAAAGAACTTACGAAATTGGCGCAGCTGCTAAAACCAGCGCGCACAGCCTGCACGCTTGTTTTTTTTTTTTCCCGCGAAGCTCCCGTGTTGCCCTGAGGAGAAGCCAGAAGGAGACGCAGGAGGTGGAGGAGGAGGAGGAGGAGGAGGTGGAGGTGGAGGCGGAGGTGGGATCGGAGAGGGGAGGTGTTAGTAATGCTCTCCTTGAGCTTCGGAGTGGAGAAGATTCACGTCACGGCACGCACGGATGTACAGCTGTCAGTCTGCTCTAGTTGGCCTCTATCTGCCAGTGGTGCTTGGATAGCCTACTTTTCCTGCCACTATATGAACCCAAACAAACAATACATGAGGGAAATAACACATAGCATATGGCTGCAGCCAGAAATAGGGACTTCTACACCTATGTAACGGAATCTGATACAAATTTAAATTAGTGGCATTTACTGTCTAAAAAAGAAAGCATCATATGTTTTACAAAGATTGCTTGGATTGCTTAAAGTGAGGTGAGCTGTAGGTCAGTTTTTTGAACCAGCAGGGACATAATTCTGCAAACACTTAAGCAATAAGGATTTTTTTTAAAAACCACACACACACACCAAGTTGCACTTTCTTTTTTAGTTATTCCAGGGTGCATAGTAGTGATGTGAACTTTCTTTAGCCTTGGATCTGGAGACCTATGCAACCTCAGCAACCACACAATATTCATATCACATTCAATATATGATGGGAAGTATTAGTAGCTAAATTTGATTCTGCGCTGAACTGACATGTTTTCGAAGTCTGCAACACAAACTGGCACATTAGTTGTGTTTGAGGGAGGATTGTGGTTCAGTACAATCAGATTCCAAATCCATGGTCAGTGTCTGGTGGGAAACATTCCTAAATCCAAGATATGCATCCTTCTATTGCTGTTATTGAGGTTTTAAAATTGTTTGTTCTGGAGTTTCACCGTTCAGAGCTACTCGTATAAACATGAAACAGTTGAATCATTTCTAGGACAATTTATTATATAGTCCTTTGTCTGTAAAGAATATATAGCAGGTGACAAATCAGAGGAAAAACCTTTGACCCTTTAACCTAGGGGTGGGCAATCCAGGTCCTCGAGGGCCACAATCCTGCATGTTTTAGATGTTTCCCTCTTCCAAACACACCTGATTCAAATGATCAGCTCATCATCAAGCTCTGCAGAAGCCTGATAACGATCCTGATCATTTGAATCAGATGTGTTGGAAGAGGGAAACATCTAAAACATGCAGGATTGTGGCCCTCGAGGACCAGGATTGCCCACCCCTGCTTTAACCCCTACAGTGAGGGGGTCTGGCACCGCTGCTGTGCTGCAGAGGGCATCTTCCTGGTTTGGTTTGAGCCCACTGGTCCCCTCAGAGAAAGACTGACCGCAAATCAATACAAGGTTGTTCTGTATCCTATCATGAAAGATTTATATCTTAATGGGAGTGGCCTCTTCACATCCTTAAGAAGAAAATTATGTGAATCATATGCAATGACCTTCACAGACACCAGATCTCCATCCAGTTGAACACTTATGAGAGATTTTGGACCAACGTTTCAGACAACGCTCTGCACCAACATCATCAACTCAATCATCATCATCATCACCTATTGAGGGAATATCTTTTGGTAGTGTGGTGTTGCATCAATCCAGCAGAGTTTAGGAAACTTGTAGAGTCAATGCGAATTCACATTGAAGCTGTTCTGGCACCATACATTTACACAACACAAGACACTTTATGTTGATTTTTCCTTTAATTTGTTACCTCTTTGTGGATTCGTGCATACATATTCCATAAAGAAGATCCATAAAGTTTGTTTTTTTTTAGTTAAGATTACCTAAATTATTTCTATTTGCTAAATGCCAAAATAATGAGAGAGAATTTTTTAGAGTTTTTTTTTTTTTATTACTTTCTTCAGTCAGAAGTTTACATATACTAAGATTACTATGCCTGCAAATGATTTGGGAAAGCCCAGATGATGATGCCATGGCTTTGGAAGCTTTTGATAGGTTAATTGACAACATTTGAGTTAATTGGAGGCCGGCCTGTGGATGTATTTTCAGGCACACCTCAAACACACTGCTTCCTCTTGTGACAGCATGGGGAAATCTAAAGACATCAGCCAAGATATCAGGAAGACATGTCCTGTGGTCTGACGAAACTAAAATTGAACTGTTTGGCCTTACAGACCATCGTTACATTTGGAGGAAAAAGGGTGAAACTTCCAAGCCTGAGAAAACCATCCCAACTGTAAAGTATGGGGGTGGCAGCATCATGTTGTGGGGGTGTTATTCTGCAGGAGGGACTGGTGCACTTCACAAAATAGATGGCATGATGAGGAAAGACATTATGTGGAAATATTGAGGCAACATCTCAAGACATCAGCCAGGAAGTTAAAGCTTAGGCACAAATGTGTCTTTCAATTTGCCAATGACCCTAAGCATGCCACCAAATTAGTTACAAAGTGGCTTCAGGACAACAAAGTCAGTGTTTTGGAGTGGCCATCTCAAAGCCCTGTTCTCAATCCTGTAGAAACTGTGTGAGCAGAGCTGAAAAGATGTGTGCAAGCAAGGCAGCCAACAAACCTGGCTCAGTTACATCAGTTCTGTCAGGAGGAATGGGCCAGAATTCATCAAATTATTGTGAGAAGTTTGTGGAAGGATATCCAAAACATTTGACCCAAGCATACAGTTTAAAGGCAATGCTACCAAATACTAAGGAAATGTATGTAAACGTCTGACTTTGAGGAAAGTAATAAAAAAATAAATCTTTCTCCCGTTATTCTGGCATTTAGCAAATATAAATAATTTTGGTAATCCTAACTGACCTGAAACAGGAAAAGTTTAGTCACATTTAATGTCAGACAGTGAGGAAAAGAAATGCTATGTCTTTTTATACGGTGTATGTAAACTTCTGTTTTCAACTGTACGTGTCAACTTTTTTTAATATATATATATATTTAAAGGAATGCTATTGACTGATTTAGATTTTTTATATTATTATTTGTCACTGTTGCCAGAAGGACCGTAAACAGAGAAATTAAAGCCGATGTCAACAAATAAACGTGGAATTTTAGCAGCATGTCCTGCCAAATGGTCACTGAGCCAAACGGTGAAATCAGTCGGCTCTACAGGCACTGGTCATGCGCAAAAGAAGGAATCTTAAATATCAACATCCCAAAAAGAATTTGATCCACTGATTTATGTGTTTATTCATTATCAGACATGGTAACAGTGCTTTTAGCTTCTGTGCTGCTCAAATATGGAGCAAATTGCCAGGAGAGCAAAGACAGTTTATCGTTGCTTTTCATTCATTTTATTTGTTTTATTTTATGTGTTTTTACTTGATTGTTTTTACGTTTTCTGAGTTTTTGCCTCTGTATTCTATAAACCACTTTGGTATGAAAAGTGCCATAAATTTGGCCTGTTTCGATGTATCAGCAGGCCCTGTATATCTCTTTTGTCTGAACAATTCGTGTTCATTTTCTATTTTCCTTCAGCAAACACATTGTTATTCCTTTTGACTTTCAAACTGAATGTGCAGGTTTTGTTTTTTAACACATGCTTCTATAGAGTAGCCAATGTCTGTGGTTCATCTTGTTTTCTTATGCACCATCTGCCTCAGATCCCCTATACATAATACTCAGTTCTGGGGCATATATGTGTGGGCTTGCTTTTATATTTGTGTGCATGATGTGAGTTTGGCTCACACAAGAGTATTTTTAACCATTGGACTGGGTGCATGTGGCTATCGCAGTAAGAGGAGAGTCATGTTGCGGACCACTCTCCTGCAGAAGTCACAGTGAAGAGACAGAAAGGCTTGGGTGTGAAAGCAATAATGCGGAGAAGACATGAACATACTGCACTTCTTTTTAGACGTTTCTGCTTGTGGCCCATGAATAAACCATTGCAGATTCAGTGGATAGCAATCACAAGCATGGATATGTCTTGGCCAGGCAGGTAGAGAGGTTTAGTTTTTTTGCTCTTTTCTTTTGTATTTTTCTTTTAAGTTACTTTTAATGCAAAAGAATGTAGATTCATGCATTCACGTCCCTCTACAGACAAGATCATCTCCGAAAACAGAAATGCTTGTGTCAAAACGTAACAAAAACTGACGGGATATTTACCACGCTGCCATTATTGATGTGGTTAGCATGTGCGTGAATCCATCACAGTCCAGGCCATATAACACATTACTCCCTTACACGGCCCAGTGGAGATTTCAATCTGCCGTAATGGAAGAGAGTGTCTGCTTCAGTCAAGTTAACTGGCACATGGGTGCCACATTTTACAGCGATTCACAACAGCCTCCCTCACTAACTCCCCTGCTCCATCACTGCCTCTGTCCCAAACCGCCGGGTTGCAGGCTGATAAATAAAAAAGTGCCAAGATCATACCTGCCATATTTATGTATTTATAGCTGGGACACAATATGTACTGTGCCATCCATAAATCAACATGTTACACAGGGGAGGAGTTTCACTGTTAGAGCTCCGTACTTGTCGCCTTTTAATCTTTATTTATTCAGGTAAGGTTGCTGAGCCTGCAACAAATAACTTTCTTCCCCATTCATAAACACACCTGAGTGAGTGTACTAATGACAGACACTGAACAGCTCCAGTGGATACCAGCTGGACTGTCAGTCATTATCACAGAATGAATCAGACACATAAACTTCCAGTCCTTGATGACATCATTTGGGGTTTAACTCAATAGATATAAATGTGAACAAGTTTTTGTGTGTAAACATAGTGTCCAGCTTAAAAGTTAAAAATATAAAGCTCATCGCCTGCAGAAGGCTGGCGTGTGCTGGATAGCAGAAAGTAAATATGCAGTCCAATCAGAGCAGCGTGTGAGTATGGCTGTAATGCATGAACCATTAGGGTTGTGATAGCAGGAGAGCAGACAGCAAAGAGGCTGTAACAACCAAGAGATGCACCAGTGTCTGAGATGTAATGATGAAGTAGTAGAAAGAGTAAAGGAGGGGGCTGAAGGCGTGAGTTTAAATGGAAAGTAACTCCAGCAGGCACGAGGTGATAGTGACTTCTTGAGTGGAAACAGTCTGCATCGCCTCAGCTTTGATTGATTGTTTTCTAAAATCAGCCCGAGAGTCTGAACAAAAGTCGCCGTGGGTTTACGAGTTGTAATGCAAAGGTTGCGTGTCTTCAAGGGAGTCACTGTGTCGTCTTGAGAGCGAATCTTAGGTTGCTTGGCTGGCATCCAACAAGGCATACAACTCAGCCTGAGGGCTGGAGGAGGGGGGCTGGGAGAGAGAAGTAGATTTGAGTGTCATAGGCATAGCTACTAATGGTAGGTGTGGGATGTTGTGATAAGGCAAAATAAACTGGAGTGAGAAGCAGATGGCGTCTAGGACTGAAGCCTGAGGAGATTCTGCGCTCTCCTCCGCAAACCTAACAAGTGTAGTCATTCAGATTGAGCACAAGATCACTAATTCATTACATCCTGCATTTTATGTTGTTTGTCAACACAAAATATGTAAAATCTGGGCATCATGTGTATTTGGTGAGTGTGAGGAAGACATCGCTGGTGTTTCACCAAACCTCTGTTTTCATCCCACATCTCCAATTTTCTGTATTTCCAATTTTTCACATCCCTGGTGTTTGAACCAACATCAAAAATAAGCAATAGACAAAAGTAGATTTTTACTAACATGTGCTTCCAAATCTGGCTTTTTAGCAAACATGTGTGCATATGTGTAATTTCCTGTGACCGTTGTTGTTGTTTGAATGCATTTGAGTATTTCTGTTATCATAAAAAGTGTGATTCCTTTGAGTCCAGGGCACTAAAAAATAACATCCAGGTTAAAACTGCCAGTGTGATATTTAATGAGGATGTAAATTTCAGCAGCGACATCAAAGCTGTAATTAAATCCGCATTCTGGCATCTTAACAACAAAATAGGAAGCGTTGTTGTCCACGCAAGTGTTAGAAAAACCCATTCATGCTGTTGTTACTTGCAGAGTGGACTACAGTAGGATGTTCATAAGACCATTAACTATTTGCAACTTATTAAAAATGCTGCTGCTAAAATACTAACAAACACCAAGAAAAGAAAATACTTAGATTCTTAGTTTCCTGCTAGCTACCAGGTAAATATAGAATTTAAGATTAGATTAGATTAGATTGACATTTACTAAAACAGGACAAACAATAAATAAGCTACAGAAAGACTAGAACAGAAAAGTAAGAAGTAATGCTGCAAATGATATTGAAGAACTGAAGTCATACTGCACATTAAATTTAAGTATTCTCCAAAATGTACCCATTTTTCAAAGTAAGCTAAAGACATTTCCCCCCCACTGCTTATAATTAATCAGTTAATTAGCACTTTAACTAAGCTTGTCCCTACTTTTAGTCACTTAATTTTAATTCATTTTTTCTACATGTTTTAATTTTTCTAACTTTTGCTGTTTTAATCAACCAGTTTTATTTAGTCTACTATATGTGTGTACATTTTATTCAACATGTCGGTAACACTTTATAATAACTATCTGTTATAACTAGTGAATAGATCATTGTAAACTGTTGATTAGTGAGTTATTAACCACTTGTTAAGTGTTTGTTAATAGTTTGTTGATGATTTATAACGACTTTTTAACGTCTTATAGATAGTTAATAAACCATTTACAAACTGTTAGTTAATGAGTTATAAATGACTTGTTAACTGTATATTAATGATTTACAGCCATACCTTATAAACCAGTCATAGATCATGAACAAGCCATTAGTGAATTACTTACTAATGACTTGTTGAGTATCAGTTAATAGTTTATATATGTTATTGGGACGTTATTCTAAAGTTGCAACTATTCCTCATTTATTAACTGCTGGTAAATGAGGAATAGTTGCAACTTTAGAATAACGTCTCAATAACATACATAAACTTTTAACTAATACTTAACTACTACATTAACTCACACTTTATAGATCACTTGTTAATAGTTTGTTAACCATCTGCTAATACCAATGAAACTTTGTAGAACAGCAAATGGGTGGAACAAGTTCAAGGTACAGAAATTTGATGTGATATTTAAAATATCACATTTTTGTACAACATGTCTTTACTTTTTTTATTAACAAAAAATAATTAAAATATACTATATTTTGTTTTTTTTATTATTCATTTATTTATTTATTTTACCTTTGCCTGTTAGGCACTTTGAATAAACTCTGTGTATGATAAACTGCTATATAAATACATTTGCTTGCTTGCTTGCCATCAGTTTTCAGACTTCCGTTGAACATTTTGTAATGATGAACAGACAGTTTCAGTTTTGATCATCAATCACATTAAAGTCTATAATTCACAAGTCTTTATATGAAACTCTGGTCTTCAGACTACTTCCCAGTTTAAAAAAAAAAATCTCTCCAAAGATGTGATTGTTTTCAACTTGACTAAGTGAGCCCACACAATATAATCTACACATCTGCAACTGATAAGGTTTACAGATATTAATTTTTTTTCTTAAAATGTATACAGCTTCTTCTTGGATCAGATGATTACATTTCCCAGTTCAGTGAAAAAAACACCATCTGGTTTATCTGAATTAGCGGCCTCTTAGTGTAAACAACACCTACCACTGATACACTTCCGGATATCATTTTAGTTAGATAATGACTCACTTAACTCATCGCTACAACTCTGTGTGTAATGACTAGTGTGTTGACTGATATACATTAGGCCAGAATATAACCTACAGGTGGAAAATCATACTCGTTTGACCACTCTTTAAATCCATTTTCTCATTCATCACCTGCTTTCAATATAGCTTTTCTAATATTAAATCTCATTAAGGAATTCAAATAGAGCCTTTCATGTCTTGCACAGATTCAAATTCTCAAACAGCTGGTAAGCTCTGGATGCTGACAGACATAATCTTGTGAGATGGAAGGGTTTGTATTCATTTGTCTCAAGTTTGAGCTCCTGGACCTGAGTCTGCATAATTACATGCAACAGAGACATTGCCGGTGTCTATCCATGGGTGAGATCTGCCAAGTTCAGGTATGTTACATTTTTCTGTTTCCTGTTCTCAGAAGTAAAAATTTTAAAAGTCCTCTTTTGCTGCATATTTACAGTTTAAAGGAAAGTCAATATGTGTGTGCATAGTAAGCTACCATGCAGAAATTTGTGTGATTTCCTCTGACCACCACCTTGAGGTTCTGGAAATCATGCGTGCTGATTTAAAACCTGCAAAACATAATGACTGTGGATCGGAGGCAGCAGCCACTGCAGGTCAGACTCTTTGTTTCTGGTCTGGTGCACCATGTTTCTGATGCTGTTCCATGCTCTGTGGTCCAGGTGTAAATGGAGATAAGATGTAGCTGCGGATTTGTGTCTTTAATCCACAGGCATAAAGGAAAAGCTTGTTTTTGATGCAACAGCATGACGGAGTAGAGGTTTAAATTTTAATAGTTAAAGTGTATAAATTGTTGTCTTTGTTCAGGGCGGCAAAGGTGATACTGGGTCTGATTTTTAATGAGCCAAGAGGTATGTGGTCTTTAAATGCAGTTGCAGAAGAATTTACTCTAAACTACCTACTTTTTCCAGGGATCTATGACTAAGACAAGGTTCGTATGTTTTTCACAGACTGCCAGACAAACAGGCACAATTACAGAGACACAGATTCTTTTGCGTCTCATCTCTAAATGCCTTGAAGGAGGTAGTTAGTCTGTTTTGATCAGCCAGTCCTTAAAGTAATGTTATTACAAGAGTCTTCCATTAAAATGCGTCTTGTGCAGCTTATTTGTCGACTGCATCACTATTATGCAATAAGGTTATCTGATATATTGGGAATTTTTAAATATTTCTTGTATTAGAAATAAAACAGGAAAGAAGGAGCTGCTTAACTATTTAACCTCTTCTTTTTTTCTAAAAAAGTGTTATAAGAAAAGCTCTCTTCTTCTAGTTGACCACAAAAATGAATGAATCAGAAAACATCCAGTCTCCATAATCAGCCATTCATCATTAATAAATGTTCACATACTGTATTGTATCATTGTCACGTTTCAATAAAACTGACTTAATTCCGACATGGTTTTGATCAAATGTCAGGAAGAAATCACTGTGAAGTTACACAACATGTACTTTTTACTAAAAAGCTAAACATGATTTATTTGTGATGTTGTATAATCCTACAGGCGCTCAGAAAAAAGTTTGAACAATGGCGAATCTATCTGCAAATGACGATAGTGTGATGCAGTCAGAAGCTCCTGAAAAGCTACTAAATTACCCTTCAGGTAACATTTTTCTTCAAATGATAAATAAGTGTTAAAATTTGAAATTAGAAAGATCCATGACTTTGCCAAGAAACAGACAAAAATATTTACTGTTTAAATTTAACAGAGATTTACCTTCAGCAGGGAATGAGCAAGAGAGTTAAAACATTTACCATACAGACTACCATACCATACAATAAACCATACACAAATATAAAATAGGGTAAAGTTCCATCCATCCATCCATCCATTATCTATACACTGCCTAATCCTCACTAGGGTCGCGGGGGGGCTGGAGCCTATCCCAGCCGACTTAGGGCGAAGGCAGGGGACACCCTGGACAGGTCTAGGGTAAAGTTGACTCCAAATAATTATTTGAAGGTTAAATTTGCAAAAAAATAAATAAAAATCCCCCAAATATGATAATAAATTAAATAATAAATGGATGACCTTTAAAACATTGATTCACTGCCCATCTTTTTTATGCTGATGATGCACAAAATAAAATACTAATTATGTTCGGTGTGACCTTACATAAATCTAACATACAAGTCTTTGACAGCAGACTTCTTTTAAAGTCAATTTGCAAAATAAAAAAATGAAAGAAATGTAAAAACAAATCAATGGAATTGAAGGATTTTTAGCTCACCAGAATTCTTTCAAAGTCGACCACGTTCTTGTTGTTGAGGCGCAGTTTTGTTCTGTTTTTTAAAGCTGAAGCTACGACACATATAGTGGTTGATTTTCTACAGTGTGCAGGGACAAGGCTTGGGCTGGAACAGATCAAGTCCAGTGTGCTTCAGTAGAAGGCAAAATTCAAATCTGGCCCTCCAGCAAACCTATTGGACCCCCTGGCATAAGACCGTAAGTTTTCTTTTTTTACAAAATGTACTTTAGAAACGAATGCAAATGCAAGGCTAATGTAAATCCCAATGAACATGAACTTCTGCCCACACTGGAGTATTGTTAAGCAACACAGACAATACAGCCATATATGAGTGTTTTTTGACGAAGAATCACATGTTCTGCTTTAAACAAACAAACAAAACACCTCTAAGATATTGTTGAGAGATCTGGCTGCATGAAATGTGACCGCAGCTCAACCCTCGGAAGCCTCAATGAGCTTAGACGTGCAAAAAAAAAAAGATAATAATCAAACAAAGGAACACAAACAAAGTTGCCAAGAACTCTGATTCAACCACAGGCAGTCGGCACCATTTGCTGAAGGCGGCAGTTGCCACAGCAGCTGTAGCTCACACTTCACCACAACATCCTGGACAACCCAGTTGCGGCAGCTGAGAGAGCTCTCGCTAACAGTAATACTACGCATCTGTCACTGTGCAAAACATCCTGTATTAACAGAACACACCCAGGCTGTGGCAGACATCCTTTTGGCATATGTGCAGCAAGATTTAAAATAGCTATGGATTGCTAAAAATCAGTCTTAACTTGAGTGTACTCTGTAAGTTTATCTTAAAGAGTAGATAGTGTGAGTTTTTCCTGTGCTCCATCTGTATAAGACAGAGGTACAGGAGGAAGGAAAGTGTGTTTTGCTTCTCTTTTGACATCTAGAAGTAGAGAGGGAGATGTTTGATTGCATGCCAGCAAACTAGTTGACAGATCATTATTAAAGGCTTTGTTCATTTGCTTTTTACATAAGGGGATTTTAATATATCGTGAGCATTGTAAAGCTTCAAATAAAAACAGACTGCATATTCTACAGTTAACAAAAGTTCCTGATGTTGGTCTGTTTTCTGTACATCTTACGACAGCTTTCCCACGAAAGGTAAGAAGCTCCTTCGGGTTGGGTGACCAGTTTAGTGTAACTATCTGATGCCAAAACATAAATTGAATTGGATTTTCATTGTTAAAAGCTAGAAGAGGCTCAGTGTTGTCTTGTGAAACTGAGTGATATTTTTGCACACATGCTCAAGTCTTTCCCAGCCATCTGAGGTACTATCTGATTCTCTAATAACTACAGCACATACACACGGCTGTTTCTGCAGCCCGTCACATACATTTACGAGACATTTGTGTCCTGAAAAGAAACAATACGCCCAAGCTGGTTATCACAAGTTAATGTTAGGTCTCCTAAGTAGGCTCTAACTTAATGTTTAACTGCATCTCTACACTTTGAAAACCTGCATCATGCCCAGGTCACAGGGCATCAGTCAGTTAGGAAACACATTTCAGCCTGGAGAAGGTGTCCCAACAAAATATTTTAAAGAAATGTACATAGAAAACATTTGACCCTCTTTAATTGAACTGATTTATGTGAAACAAACTAGCCCATGATTAAAGCTAATTGCTGACCTCTAGTGTATCGTGTTAAAAATGTTCCATGTTGCCTTTAATACTAAACAAAAAAACAACACAAAGACATACAGGAGTTCACCTGTCTATGTTGAGTCCCTCCATTTCTTCTTGTTATCTTCATAAACCAGTCCCATCATGAAACGTATCACTTTGTCTTAACACTGTTGCAGTGATCTCTGAAAGACACAAAACACATCTTTTTGATATCAGGTGTAGTAAAGTAGGTGTGCAAATCCCTACAAAACACAGGTTAAACTTACAGCTGTGGTGCCATGATGAGCAGAAGGAAAACTTCCCAAACAGGAATCCAAATTAAAATAAAACGGGCAGAGCAGGAGTTGTTTCACTGGCTGGGATTCCTGCTTTGTTGTACACTGGACACTGCCTTTGTCACACTGCAAGGGAAACACAGAGCTATTGCACACACTATTAATTACTTCTGATTCATAACTACACTAAAGGATGCAATATTAAGGTGATATGAATTCTCTGATTACATGATTGTACTGACTGCATGCTAAACTCAACATACTGAACTTAAAAATAAAATTCATACATTCAGAGGCATAAGTAAGATCCAAGATGCAATATGAGAGTACATGTTGTTTTTCTGACCTTATTAGATTCAAGCAGGCATTAACTGTGCAGAAGACATCCTCTGTGTCCATTATAACAGCCGTGTGACTGACCCCAGGCTTTGCTACCAAAATGACTAATAATCTTCCTGTAACACAAAATGTAGAGTTCAGAATCAGAATCAGAAGCTTTCTTATTACCGAGTGAGCTTGCACACACAAGGAATTTGGTGTTATGAATGAGACTGGTACACAACAATAACAAGGCAAGAATAAATATAGAAATCTAGATGGAAGAAATTCTAAATAAAACATGTAAAAGAAAATTATAAAAGTATGTCAATAAAAAGTACTATGAAAAGAGACATAAACTTGCCTAAACCAAGTAATAAATTAGGAAACCGTTTTAATTACAATACAATAGAGTCGGACATGAAGTAAAGAAACATGTTGTATAGCAGCTCCATGGGCGCTGAATACAAAACTATACAATGGCTGGATTAAAAAGTCTTACTGGAGTTTTCAGAAAAGCTAACACTATTACATCAAATTTTATATTTCCAATAAACAGATCAATTCACTCTACATGGTAAAACAAAAAGTAATAATAAATTGAGGTGATCCAGCTACAAATCCCCAAATATGGAGAAAATATATGACTTAAACTATTATGTGTAAATACTCCATTACCAGGATATTCTATAGTTTTAATGAAGCAAATTTTTAGCCCTACTGTTGCAAATATAGTTATTAATTCTAGTGCAACATGAATAATACAACTGAATCGAAAAGTTGCTTCAAAGCTAAATTGAAAACCAAGACAAGATCGACTAAAATCCCTGGTTGTTTGGAAAACTATCATTTTGGAAATGAGGATGAACTGTTGCTTTAACATGAAAACAACAGGATTCTGTCTTGAATCATACAAGGATACTAAGGGTGTGTCTGTTTGCTAAATATGTATAGTTATGCTATGTATAGTGGTGCTTCTGGAGAGGTCAGCACACTGCAGTCGTCCTGTAGATTCTAACAAGTTGTCAGCTGCAAACTGAAGGTCAAAGTGTCAGTAAAATCCTTTCAGAGCTTGAACATATCATTCTAATGTAATGGACAGTTAAGATAACACAGTATCTACACGTCACACATCACATTATTCCTACTTAAATGTATGCATTCACATTCACACCTATGCAAGTGATTATCTACATTCATCCTAATCAACCAGTCTGAACTTCTTTAAATGCAATGTGTATAAAATGCTTCAACTAATGTAACTTGCCCAGAATCACATCTGACACAACGCAAGGCAAGGTAATCAAAAAAAGCAGCTTCCTGAATACTAATTCAGTGCCCACTTTGTAGAGGTTAGACAGAGTGACGTAGGTCTCCAAAATAATACCATCAGCAACACCTCTGAGACAGTAACATGGATATAATGAAATGTCAACAATGATAAGGCTTAAAATAGCTGACCATATGGAAGTTACAGGAAAAAGCAAGGCTGCAAACCAAGCTTTAACTGAGCTTTAACTTGCAAAAATACAGCATGACACGACCTAATGACTGTTAATGTCTAAATGCCAGGGTGAAAATGGAGTAGTACGGGGGAAAAAAAGTCATATTGAGGCTCAGCTGTGATCTTTAAATGGCTATATCAAAATAAAACTTTGGTTTATAGTTGCAGATACCCTGTATTACTTATGCTAAAATTACACAAAGATTTATTCATTTTACTATCAAATAAGATAAACAAAATGAAGTTTTAAGTGTCCACACATGTGCAGCATGTCATTTCTGCAGGACAAAAAGCTGGATGGATGCACAGGGTCTATGATCACTGGTAATCACATGCATCAAGGTAGAAATCTAAACATGGGTCTGTTAATGTGCTCCCTCTAGTAAAGTAAATGCAACAACACAAACTGCCCACTGGATGGTGCTATTTAACCAGGTGTGATTTACGTACCAATTATTATAGATACACTGCCTAGTAGTGGTGTAACAGGTCAAAATAAACCCCCAGCCCAGACTGGACCTGGGTTGAACTGGGTTAGCCTGTTTTATAGCCCAGTTATTATGGCTTAGTCCAGTTTATCCAATCATATCAACCTTCAACTAATACTGAGACATATTAGCTAACCAGCAGGCTGTTGCAGTTTAAGTAAAACCAGCATCATAAATAAGGTAGCAATTACTTGAGTGTTTTCTTTTAATGCTTCTTTGTACTTCCACTTCATCTCAGAAGAAAATACTGTATTGTTTACTTTGCAAATTTAGATTTTTGCAGTGTTTGTACTATTATATAAGTAAAAAATGCAAATGTCTACCACTTGAGAACTTAATCAGATCAAATACACATATGTTGTATATAAACAGCTGCAGAAAAGGATAGGCAAAGAACCAAACTGTAATTTCATGATTGTAAACACATTATATAAAATTAATTCCAATTAAAACTGTTCATTTACCAACTCAAGAAAAGAGAAGTGATTTTTATCACAAAGTAAATAAATAAACATTGGAGTATAAAGTAGGGCTCCTTGGATAACAGAGCTACACTGCCACCAAGAGGAATAACCTGAAAACAACTCAAGTAGATGATTTCTAAGAAACCTAAATTTAAAAGCAGACACGGGAAATCATTGGTTGAGGAGAGAATAACTGGGAAGCACAATGTTTTAGAAGAGGATGTTATACATTTATTATTGAACCAGCTTTTGAAATCCAAAAGACAGGGTAAGGGATTAAAAAATCATTGCACTACTTAATAAAGTATTACTAGAAGTAACTCTCATACAAAATGTACAAATGTTTGTTAAAAATTTCATTATCATCATAACAGGCCTTCAAATGATTTTGGTTACAAATAAAATACATAATGAAACTACTATGACACCATTTTAATGATAGAGTTTCATAGAGTTTGAAGGAAAAATATTCAAACAACCCAGCGACTTGCATGGAAAAGTTTAGCAAAAATGAATTGATAAGCACTAATCATACTGGTTTGCGCCATTTTCTGAAAAGACATAAATAGTGGGACTGAGGTAATTGCTAGTGTACCAAGCAACAACAACAAAAAAAAAAAAACTGTCCAACACAAAACAATCCTAAGACACAAAATGGATGCATACAGTCACAAATATGACCCCTAAGAGAAAAGAAAAGGATGACAGGAAATATTTCCATTGATTCCCATTGGCTAATACATAATTTTATACACTGACAACACTGAAGAAGAGTTTTATAAAATGATGTTCTTCCCAGATATTGATGCACTTGCTAGTTTGCATTTTCTGGAAAACAAAAATCTGGTTTGAACAAATATGTTGGTCTGATGTGGTGACAGTGAGGAGATACAAGTTGTACTTGGAATAAAGAAATGACGTTTTATAAAAGGCATCTCAGATGTAAGACACTGCAGGTGCCTGGCTGAACTTTCCACAACACAACCTCTGTTTATGCAGTCTCTACTGTATGTGGCCTGTGTTAGGTAGTCATCTACACATAAAATACCAGTCGTGATAAATAGTGATAAATTACATCTGAAAGTTTGATCTGTGCTTGAGGTGAAGGTATTTGAGTTACATTTTGACATGCTGACATACAGTGAAGATGCATTATTAACATACACAGACCAAAAACCTTTGTAAATAAACAAGATGTGCGATGGGAATATAAAAGGGTCGACATGTTGAGATACTGAAGAACATGTATTTTTTAATGCATTCACATCTGTTCTCATACACACATTGACTGTGAAAAATGTATCAGTGGTTGGGTTCAGAATGAAAAAGAGCATCTCGGTCTCAAATCTACATATTAAAGTGCTGAAGTGTCAAATCCACCAGTGAAACAGTAGATTTATCTGTGACCTTATGAGCCTTTTCAAACTTGTTTCCTGTCAGTGATGGAGAAAAGGCTTGTTACCCGCCAACACTCACAGAAAAGGTACCACGACAGATACAGTCACATATTCAAAAAGTCTTATTCCCAAAGGAAAACTAGCAAAACTAAGCATGGACAAAGGTTTTTGTTGTTTTAATGAATCCCCATAGATCTGTAAAATTCCAACTGAATTCACATAATATGCCTTGAAAGAGCGGATATGTAGAGACGATGATAAACAACCCTTATCTGTTGTCTTTACTTTTGGAAATACTGTTTCACAAATGCCTTTCAAAAACCCTAAACCTTTACTTTTTCAGACAATAACAATGAAGATGGGAGGAGTCAGAACTGTAACGTGTGAGAAACATGACAAAAAAAATAATAATTCACTTCCCGAGAGGCGTTTCTGCTCCTAAACTTTCATTTTAATCTTTGATTTTTGAACAAAATCTTGCCGTAAAGGTCTGACGTTACCCAGTGAGGGTAAATCAATCTGGAGTGAAAAAAATATAGGAAATAAAATGGACTGTACCACATGAACTGCATAAATACCACAGGAGGAGTAACTCTCACATCCACACACTGGCGCGCACACACACACACACACACACACACACATTCGGAGAAAATAAAGTGTATCTTTTTTTCACTGTTTCAAAGTAGTTCACTCTCTGACACACAGTGTACAGTATCTTTGTCTCACCCCATACAGGCTGCTCTGATGCTGAGGAATGCAAGAATACACAAAGAAGAAATTAAAGTGACTCATTCAGTTCAAAATCATAATGAGTCTAGTGAAAAGGACAGTCTCTGCACGCCAAGATGTGAATGCTTAATTACAACCAGAACAATAACAATGAAATTATCAGAATCTTTGGACTGCCAATTTTCTCTAAATGTTTGTTAGTACAGCTATACAGAACTTTTTCAAATAAGCCTTTTTCTTCTGTTATTCGACCAGAAGACTGAACAGATCCATTTGGAAGGGCTCATGATGTTAAAAAAAAAAATACAAACATATATGTCCATCTGCACATGACACTGTGTATGTTTCGAAGGCCATTCATAGTGAGCAGTAACCATCAGCAGAAGGCAGAGTAGTAGGGCGTAATTAGTCCAGAACAGAAGGCCTATGAAGTCCAGCGATAAAGTGAACACGAGTCAGCAGAAAGTCTCCACGCTGCTAAATGCTAATTCCAGGTGAGAATTACTGTTCGGTATCTGTGGAATGAAGAGTGAAGGTTTGAGGAGCACTGGTCCCGGTAATGTGGCAGAATGTGTAAGCGGAGGCGTATGACAAAGAGGGACAGAAGTTCACTGATTGGTTGGTGCATCCAAAAGGGAGTCAGGGATTGTGGGTGTTGACATGAGGTCACTCGGAGTCCCGCTGGACCTCAGAGGCATCGGCTCGACAGATAGGACAGGTCCGGTTGGCCTAGAAGAAAGGAAAAATAAGGAGTGATAAATAATACGTCTAATGGGTATGAGAAACACACAAGAAAGGGCTCACATTTCATAATTACTGAAGCCATTTACAAGTCAGCAGATTGCAGGTTACTGCTTTACAACTGAGCTGTTTTGTGCCCATTTCTTTTTATTAGAGTTGCAGCAATCAGGAGAATGCCAAGACATAAAAACGGATTTTGCTGTGCCATTTTCCCACAGGATCGAGCTTTACTGCCACAGTGGAAAGTTCATACATTTACAGTTATCCAAAAAAAATGGTGTCTTCACTCACCTTAAGCCACTTGTCTACACATTTGGCGTGGAACTCGTGGTTACAGGGCAAAACCCTCAGGAGCTGGCGAGACTCGAAGTCGCACATACATACCACACACCTGCAACACAAAGGTTTGGAGCATTTTACACACACTCTTTCAGCAAGCTTTTGAATCATTCCAAACAACTCATAAGAACAATTCCAGATGGAAAGCTACTTACAGTGTTTGCTCAGACTGATGGTTGTTGGGGTTGAACCTGTATGACGGAAGCTGTTCTATGTCTGCCTTCGTTAGACCTCGGGGCTTGGCCTCTCCTAGACGCTCTGCAAGGTTCAGCAGGGCCTGAAGTTTCCACACAGAAGAGAAAAGTTTAAAATAAACCGTCATAGTATTAACAGCAGTTTGAAAAGTGGTCCCCCTTTCAAACATCATGTGCTAACATTATTGGCTGAATGCCGTGGCATCAATTTGTCCTACCTCATAGTTCTCCACCTCTCCATCATCCACATCCAGCTCTAGACTGATAGCAGGGGCCACATTTGGGGGCATGGGAAGCATGGACCTGTAAGTGGTTAAAAACAGAAGGTTTAGCAAATATTTACTTTGCAAATTCACCTGTGTGTTTCCAACATAAGCCTGATGAACTGAAAAATGCTTACAAGAAGTAAGGCAGGAAGCTGGGGTGGTAGGGTGATGGGGGTACAGCCTGCGGAGAGCGGTAGCGCCGGCTTGTGAATCGGCGAGGCATAAAATGGGGATAGGGCTGTGACAGACAGAGAGAAGAAAGTTAATTTACCACATCAAGGGTAAAATCTCCATGTTTCAACAATCCTACATTATAATCCAAACAAACATGCCATTTGATTAATGTACTCACCACTGTAAAAAGCTCCTGTGACAGGGGGTCATGGTGTGAAAGGAATTGGAGTGGCGTAGAGGGCGGTAGGGTGGAGGGAGGCTGGGGGTGATGGTGGTGATGGTGGTGGTGGGCATAGCTAAAGCCTCCGCCCACTGAAAGCTGCTCTCCCAGAAGCTCAACCTCATTTTCGATCCTCTGTAAGGGCTGAAATGAAACAACAAAAGCATAACAAGTGTTATGGTGGGCAAAAGATGGCTGCTGTTGTTACATTTTAGCACCAGTTAACTGCGGTACAGTCTTTAAAATCAGTAAACTCAAACTCTAGTCATGTGTTTTATTTTATTATTATTATAAACAGGCAATTTATACTGTAACTTCCTTAATTCTTCGACATTTTTTTTTTTAATGAATAGGCATGATACCCTGTTGATAGCAGAACTCTAAAGAGGGAAACAACTAGTATGGGATGATGACATTGTCCTAATTTTAGTAGCTGTTTTTACATCTTGGTAAAGAGTTTTTTGTCTTCTGATATTATCTAATTGCCCTCCTTTTAAATAAAGCAATTTCATTGCAAATATTATTTCAGGCAGTGAGCACACCCATGTTATCGCACTTGAATTGGCAGTTTCTTCAGTCTTCATAAAACCACAACAAACTGCATCTTCTTAAAAATGACTGGCTTCTAGTGCTTGTAATTACTTTAAGTAGAAAATGATGTAAGTTAAAGTATATCAAAGTTAGATGAGCTAAAAATAAAACATAATTTGTTTACGCACCGATCGTGGCTGTTGCGTCTGGAAAGGCAGGAACTGTCCGGGCGTGGGGAGGTGGGGCGGGTGGTGAGAGAGGTGAGGCGGAGGGGGAAGCAGGAACTGAGGGTCGCTGGACAGCAGTGAGGGGAAGGCATAGGGCACTGGCAAATGTTGCATTGAACACGCCTGTAGCATCTGGATGAGGGTGGAAGAGAAGAAGAAAAAGAGAAAGAAGTTTTAATTGTATGTTTTCTCTCTGCGGTAACTGTAATGTGCACAGTCTTGCCACAAGGTGGCAGCCACAACTGGGAAAACTGACAAGCATCTTCAAACAGGAAAACGTTCTGCTACAATTTTAACCAACTTTCCTCTTGTGCACTTTTCTATTTCTTTGGTTGAGCCATCGTAGACACTGTACAGCACAGAGTGTACTTTTGACTAACAAACAAACCCACACACTCCTACAAAAGAGCACACTGCTATATTCCTCTCACCGGGTGGTAGTGTTGTCCAGTGCTGAAGACCACACTGCAGGCAGGGACCTGTTGTTGTGACGAGCAGGTGGGGGGAAGATGCTGACCGCTGCACAAAGGCGCCGCGAGACCGTGAGGAGGGACGGGAGTCACTGTGTAGGAGACTGGTACACTGGCCTGCTGCAACTGGGGAGAAACCACCTCACAGTTAACATATAGCCTCATACATACCTGCAATGCCTCCTACACAAAAATTGAAAATATTTGCAGACCAACCTGTTCATGCAGGTCCATGACCATGGCTCCTTGCTGCTGCTGTGTTGCATGATGCTGTTGCTGATGATGATGGTGGTGGTGGTGAGCGGCCGGGTGCAATAGCCGTGGCGACAAGGTGGGGGGGTGGAAGGCTCGGGGCTCCTCTGAACCTGCCCCTCCGCCACCAGCCGTGGGAGGCTGACCGTAGGTACTAGGGGTGTGCGTTGGGTATGTCTGGTGTGTGGAGGGATGTGGGTTGTGGTGGTAATTTTCATCTTGGAGCTCTGATGGCGACAGGCGAGGAGCAGGGCCTGGGGTGTAGGGGTGGTGATGGGAAGGCAAGTGCCGGGATGGTCTGGAGAGGCGGCCACGCTGACGCCTTGCTGGCGGGCTGTAAGTTGGAAGAGATATGGTTTTATAGTGGGGACCCTGACTTCAATGGTTACAGTTGAAACGTAGAAATCAAGAGAGCATCTTACCTGCGTCTGTGCCGAGCAGGAGTTAAGCACCTCTCCTGGTGGTAGTGTGTGTGGGGATGAGGCTGTCTCCGACTTTGGGGTCCTGACTCCCAGGGGCGGATGGGGGGAGAAGGGGTGGATGGTGGGGGGGCAGATGAAGTTAGCTGTTCCAACACGGACTGACTGGACAGCCTTTGGCGCTTTGGACTGGGGCTTTCCTCACTCTGCATAGGGAGTGGGTGGAAAATGGAGGAGGGTGAGAGAGCGGATGGGTATTGCGGTTAGTGACCAATAGCACTCACATCAAATAAATCAATTTCACTATGCTTTACAACTCTCCCAGCCTACAACCCAGGCTATTGCATCGACACTATGTTCCTTTTGTGACTCGTGGCATTTCCTGTATGATCCAGTGTGCACGCTCATGTGTTTGTGTGCATGCGTCTGTGAAAGAGAGCGTATTACACCACCAGCACTCAGAGGCCCTGAGGGTACAAAGTCACTTCCTCTTGGCGCGAGGAAATGCAAACACAAGACAAGCACTCACAAGCCCATGTGCGAAATTACAAGTACACACCCTCAACTGGATGGCTTGACAAATACTTTCTCGTACAGTCAAATTAAAAAAAAGTCAGGGATATACACGAAAACAGTGACATAGCTGAACAGCTCAGGTTTAGACTGACTCAGGAGTTATCATATACCGTTTCAATCCTATCGACTCATTTGTGACTCACTTCACTTACTGTCAAACAGTGACTCTCACGCTTGGCTCTTGGTGAGGCAAGAACACACACATACGCCCATGTGTCAGTTCTTAGTCATTCCCCCTTACGAGGACCTTCGCTGTGCTCACAAGAACACACAGGTTCTCTCTCTCACACACACACACACACACACACTTTTTTCCCCCCCCTTCTACTTACTTGATCCCTGCTTCCACCTCCCCTCTTCGTGGGAGAGACACATTGTTAAAGTGTGATAAAAAATGACTCAGCGGCTGTGACTTTTTAGCACACACACAGGCACACACATCCACAGCTCAGCAACCTTGAGAGCAGTGTGATAGCTAACAGGAAACAGCTGGAGAGCAGACTGCAGAAACACACACACACACACACATACACATACAGAGTTATGGAAACGCCTGCAGACATGCGCAAATTCACATTCACACATGGGCAGCTGCCACTGTTTGAGTTCTACAGCCTATAAAGAACAATACCTTCTGAAGCTCTTTAAAGGCAAGCTCTACTGTTTTAACAAAACAGAACAAAATGTATTTTGACTGTAGGGCCAAACAGACTGTACACTAATGGCTCGCTCCCAGTACTGGATGTGACCTGAGCTTGACCAGTTTATAGGAAAGACAAACAATAACAATGACTTCACTTAGTCTTGACCAGAGTGAACTGAATGATAGGAAAGCACTGGGAAGAAGGAAGAAATAGAACTCGACAGGTGAAGTCTGGTTAAAGCTTTATAGCCCACAAGATTCTAAATAAAAGAACAAATATAGATAGTAGTAGTGAGACTTCTGTTTAATTTTTATATGCTACGTAATGCAGAATACACCTGAACATGTGCGTCCAAGATGAGGGCAGCATCAACAGGCCCGCCACATCCTTTCCTGCCTAATCCACTGCTTTGTTCCATAACTGTTTTACTGGTTTTATCTGACAGGTAGAAGTGGACATTAGGGTTCAATTGATTATTGGTCTGGCCAATTAGTTAATTGAATATTCAGCATTTTTCCAATGTAAATATAATTGTTTTTTGTTTACAGTTTTCTCAATAAGGGCTGCAATGTGGTTCGGTGGTTAGCACCGTCGCCTCGCAGCAAGAAGGTTGCCGGTTCGCGTCCCGGTGAGGAGATCCGTGGAGTTTGCATGTTCTCCCTGTGCAGCATGGGTTCTCTCTGGGTTCTCTGGCTTCCTCCCACAGTCCAAAAACATGTTGAGGTTAATTGGTGATTCTAAATTGTCCGTAGGTGTGAATGCGAGTGTGCTTGGTTGTCTGTCCTTAAGTGTAGCCCTGCGATAGACTGGTGACCTGTCCAGGGTGTCCCCTGCCTTTGTCCTAAGTCAGCTGGGATAGACTCCAGCTCCCCTGCGATCCTTGTGAGGATTAAGCAGTGGATGGATGGATGGATGGATGGATGGATGGATGGATGGATGGATGGATGGATGGATGGATGGATGGATGGATGGATGGATGCCCAATAAAATAAATCATCTTTAAAAATGCACTACTTTGGTTGTGATGCCATCTCTATCTATAATCACTTTGGGGCCTTAGGCAACATCTCACTCACAGCACAGTCTGATTGGTTACAAGCCAAATGTAATACCCTATTGACACTGAAGGACAAACAGTGAAAAGTTATTTTAATAATATGTAAAACATAAGTAAACAAAGCCATGTCAACAAAGTTTTGTGTTAGAGTTACTCTAGCTACTCTAAATTTTGATTTAAATTTTTACTGAGAATGTACATCGGTAACACATATTCGTTATTGGTCTACTCATTATCTGTACTGGCCCTGAAAAAACCACATCGATCTACCCTTAGTTGACATGCAGTAAGAAATGGTTTTGAATGACCTAAATGTTTCAGACAAGATGCATTTAAATGGCTGCTGTTTTTTTGTTAAAATGTTATCTTGAGGTCACAATTTTTACCCATTCGGTTAAACAAATCTGATATTCAAGGCTGTTAATGGTTGAATTTTGAAAAAAAATATTCTTCATAATAAGAAAACTCTTTTGTCAAACAAGGGCACTTGAACACATCTTGACATGCAAAAATGTAGACATGCTGTGCTAATGAGTTTGACTTAAATGACCTTAAATATTAAACACAAAGGACAAGAAAGCCTTGACATTAGGAGTAGACTATGAGAAGGACGAGTCCTCCTAATCATATATGTTTTATTCAAGGTATTCAAACAGCGGGGCAACTTGAGAGCTCTCTAAGGCTACTTAAACAACATTTAAGACAAACGTGCTTTGTCTGACTCAGCTCTGTAATGTTTCTGACACAATGAGGTCCTCTTGCTTTTTGTAGGACTTTCCTTTTTAAAATTCACATTAAAAATTATTTTGGTGAATTAAATAAAAACACCACATGGTGAAAGTTCATTATCAAGTCACACAGATAAGATTAAGTGTGCAAAGTATCAGTTTGTTTAAAAACAAAAAACAACATAGAACAATACACTATCTACTGTATGCCCGTAATAGCACTGGATGGAGGGCATTGGCGATCCACCCCCACTCAAGATTCCTCTCGACAATGAGCCCCTCTCTTCCGACCCAACACCCCACAACCCCTCTACCAGCCTCAACCCAACCCCAAAACCCTAGGGACATCTACTGTGCCCATTTTCATATCTAAGCCAGCCTCTTCCACCACCACCACCACATTCTCCCCACCCTCCTCAACAACCTCCTCCCATCCCCCCTTTCCTTCCATCAGATAAGCTAAACCCATCTATAGTCCCCTTTTCCTCTTGCACCCTTTCCCTTTCCCCCTTGTCCGTCTGCCCTGTCTGAGACCCCAGCTTAAAATCTGAGGGGACAGGGCAGGTTCTGAGGTAGGACAAACACACATGCAGTTGGTCTTAACACATGCACACTATTGCCCATTAGTATGAAAGTTTGATGGGCCTGTCTACCCACGTTAGAGGGAGGGGAGCACTGTCAGACAAAGGAGTGTATGTGTCCTCAAGCAATATGCTATAACATAGCCGTATGTTATAATTGAGGGCTTGGTGCGAACATATAGACAGACTTGGATGCCTGGTCCGATTTAGACAAATCTATAAATCTATTTTATTTTTTTAAATAGCCAACACACACAAACAAACAGATACAGTGACTCCCAGCACAGCCTGGAAAAATTATGCTCTATGGCTGATACTGAAGCACATTCTGCAGTGCTTGCAGTGTGGAGACCGCACACACATCCTCCCATTCCTTTTCACTATGTCCACATTCAGTGTGTGCACAGACCAGACTGGACAGATATCCTGAGGCAGAAGTACAGACACACCCTGACACGTTCTATTTCACTATGTCCACATTTGGGGTATGCATGCATCTACTCACACACACAGTAACTCTGGCCAACAGCTGTTGTGGCTTTGATGTCAATGCTAAGAACCAAAATAAAGAGAGGCCAACATAGTGCATGCAAATGCACACCTAAGAAATACAACTGGGTTTCCTTTTCTCAACCCTAGATTTTGTTCATGAACATACATGCTGAGCAAATACGGTCATTTGCTTTTACAGATTCATTAATATTTGCAGACATGCTTCCACTAACACTCAAACACTTCTCCCTCCCCCACTTATTTTCTTTCCATCAACAAGATTTCAAAGCCCATTTTGTTTCCTCTGCCACTGTTCCTCCCTTCCTTCCCCTCCCTTACCCCTTCCCCTCCTTTTGCTTCTCTCACTCCAACCAAGTTCCACAGCTGGAGGTGAAATCATTAGCAATACCCCCTCCCCGTTTTTGGCCTCGCCTCCCTCCCTCCCTTCCCTCTCTCCCTCCAAGCTTTCAGCAACACCTTCCTCAGCATCCTGCCTCCCCTCTTCCCCTTCTTCACTGTTTTTCACTTCATCTGCTTGCTTTTAGCACAGACCTTCGCTTGTGATGATGACTATCATTGACTGAAGTACACTTGTCTACTCCATTGCTAAAATGACTAGTAATACTATGTTAAAAATAAACACATATATATTTTTCTTGTTAAATATAAGTGTGTAGTTTCTAAAAAAGAAAAAAAAAAAAGGATACCTCAAGAGAAAAAGAAAACTATATGTGTAGTGAATACACTGTAAATATCGAGGGGTGCATGGATACATCATGTAGTAATCGGCTTATTAGCTGTAAACAGAAAGTTTTCACAACTGGCCATTAGCGGTTTATTGAAAAGAATCGACTGCTCCTACTTTGCCCTTTCAGTCACTTTTAAATGAACAAAAAAGTGGAGCAACGTCAGTACAACTGTCCATAAAGATTGTCCTTAAATTAACAAACATGCACAGTACATTTCTCTCTGCTCGGAGGGCAAGTCTCTCTAAACTTGTATCCTAAATAGTAACATACCATGTATAAGCATACTTTAGGCTTTGCAAAATGTAAAGCAGAGTAGCAATGTGACTTTCTTTGGCATTACTGTTCAAAATTTCTACACAACAAACATGATTAACTGCCTCAGAGCCTGTTACAGTCAACAACATCAAGCACTTCTCAAAGCTTTAGGCCCATCACTGAAAAAAGGGAAAGTAAAATGTTGTTATTTCTGCTATTTAGAAGTTTTTCATTTTGTGTGTGGCTTACCTTATCACTCTCCTCTCCATATGCGTGGTCTGGGTGGCAGTGGTAGGATCCACCAGAGGCTCCTGCACAGAGAAGGAAAGAGGAGAACAGGTCAGACGCTGAGCCATAACGAGCTTTAAAGCATCAGATTTTTTTCAAATTTTTCAATTTCTAATTACTTTACATTTGTGATCCGAAAATAGAGCAACAGCTCATTTCCATGAAATTCGAAAATACAATGAGGCATCCAGGACTGGCCTTGAGTTGTGATGTTACCACCACGGCCTTGAGCTACTTCACCAGTTAAAATATGCCACTGAATTTTTGATTTTGCTTTAAGTGTACTATCAGCCAAATAATTTTTGCCATATTTACAGATGGAACTTCTCACGCTCAAAAAGGTGGGTTTGAGTGTATTTCACAAGCACATGCTACTGTATTGTGTTGTGTATTATTTTACAATAAGATGCACAAAACATGCCGGTAATACCTTTTGTGGAAACTGAGAGCACCGTAATACCCAGTCATTGTGCTGGAGACCCCTGTTTATCTACGTACAGTGCATTTAATCCTTTCGTTGTTATTGTTCTAACACAACTTGGATTTAATACTCAACGGCAAAAAACAATGACAACATGTTTGTGAGAAGGGGCCACAAAAGTGACTGAAACACATATGTTGCACTCTTGTCTCAGATCAGAGGCAGTAGATGTTGGTGCGTGCACACACACACACACACAAACACACACACAAATGCACACACACAAAAAAATAAACACAGTAATCCTGGATTAGAGAAGCTTTCTGATGATACCGCCGCTTGCATCACAGCTAAGACTTTTACTCTTTTGTTTTTCCACAATCCTTTCATCTTTTTATTGTCTTTCTATTTATTCTGGCTTTTGTTATCCCTTTGTCATGGGGACGTCTTTGGTTGGGGACGTCCTCACCACAGATGGTGGCAGTGGTATACACACCAAGGGTAAGCACTCCCAAGGGCACTCCAGACAAGGCTACCTTTACAATGGAGATGAAGAATGCTAAACTGGAAGGGAATAGATGCAAAAAAGGCTTTTAAAAGAGCATTTTTCACCTATCGGCTGTTTGTTTGTGGGATTCTTCCTGCTCACAGCCTCCTTCTTTGAAGTAAAGCTATGACTGACAACAAAGAAGAGAGAGGGGAGAGAAAGAGGAAGAAGAAGCAGACAGAGTGAGGTTTTCACAACTGAATTCCTCAATCCTTAAAAAAGCCTTTCCTCTCATACTCCAATCCCTAGAGCAAGCAAAATAAATGGATTGAAAAGGTTGAGGTAAGTAAAGCTTATATTAGTGTAGTAAAAAAACGACTAAAAGGCTATTTCCACTGAGGTGATTTGCGACGGAGTACCGGTGAAGCATTCATGGGACTCGCCGGCTGCACGGCACTTTTCTGTACGACACTCATTCACTGATCACAATAGGCAAAAATCCAGCTCCCTCCCTGAATGTGGTCTCACTTGCACATTGTCAGAATCCTGTAAATTGAGTCAGAGACGAGTCATTCAGTCCGAGTCACTCTATGGAGGCCAACACAGAAGCTACAGAACGGGTTTAAAATGTTTCAATGACATCATGTCCACTGTTGGACTAACAGACTGAATACAATTTATTTTCTGCAGTTAGGGGCCTCAAGGAAAGTTGAATGGTGGGATTGCAATATGAATTGCAATGTGTAGGGAACTCTTTCACCTTTATCTCAGAATTTTTAAACAACAATAATAGGGAAGATTGAAATAACTATAGCAATAGGAAATATTTTCTAATGTGAAACTTCATTAGCAGACCAGACATTCTGCATAACAACAGGGTCCTCTTAAATCACCTATCTCCTGCTGGGACAGGGTCAGTGTTGACATGTACAGTATATGTAGTGTTGTTTGTGTAGTCTTAGTGTAACTCTTGAGTAAACAGAAGAAAAGTGACAGCTGGACCTGGAGACAGCAGCACAGCTCAAGAGATTTAAAGACAAGAACCACAACAGGACTGTCAGCATGAACACACTGCGACTGATAGCTCAGTACAGATCGCATTCAGGAAGAAACTGGCAACTCACACCCATAATACAGACACTCACAGCAGACAGAGTTGATGTCAGTGTTGTAAATGTTGGCGGGAAAGTGGTGAAAATAATTCAACATGAGGGGATGGGTGAAGAAGAGAATCTGGAAATATTTAACTGTTTAAACACTAATAATAATAATAATAATAATAATAATAATAATAATAATAATAGTAAATTCATGCTTTCCAACTAGGTTGTGTAGATTTTAAAAAGTCCTAATTTTTCAGAAGTTTTAATCATGGTTCAACAAGAAACGTTTTGAAGGTGTGTACATAAACTACTTTGACAACAGCAGTCTGCCAAGTTGCAACTTTCTAAACTGAAATTTGGGATGCAATAGCATCCAACATGGGGCAGCTTTCCACTGCAGGAACTCTGGTGTGCAAAATGGTGCGAATGTTTACAGGAACCCCATGATTGGGCTTTCAGCCTTTTGGTTTCCATTGCAACATAGCAACAAACAGCTTGAACCACGACGCTAACGCTGAGTACCAAAACGATGACAAATACTAACCACTGGGGCTAACTTCAGTCCTCTGAGTATGTAGGAAATAGAACAACTAAGGTTTGTTATGTTAGCCTATATGATGAATGTTGTGTCGTTGCCATGTTAGAGAGGAGTCTACTACTCCAGGAGTACATCAGAGGGCAGAAAAATGGTTGTTGTTCTCTCCGAGGTGAACCAATAAGGATCAAGCCCTGCACAGCAGTATTTCAGGGTCACTCAGATGCATCTAAACCTGAGTAGATACTTTTTCTCCCCCCAAAAAGGTTCAGGCTGCCCTAAAACTGCCTGAAAGTTCCTGCAGTGGAAAATGGCTTACAGAGAGGGGTGTGGTTGTGTGGTCAAGAAGTGGCCATAGTTGCTAAGAAATTGTGTTGCTTTTTGAATGACTACATAATACTACAATTCGTGCAAGCATAATAGGGTCAACGGATTTTTTGGGGATTTATTTATTTTAAATATAACAATTCAATCTCTTTTCTGCAATATAAAGCTGACAATATCAAATAGTAAAAAATGCTACGTTAGGAGGAGCACAGAAGTCACTGCACAAACTCTAAATATTAATATAGCTAAAAAAAATAACTTGGAAAAAAAAAAGAATGTAAATGATTTTATAAAATTTATAAAAGTGTGTTATACAAGTGTAGGAAAAGAATGTCTGCCATCAAGGCTGGCTTTGAGGACAATGTACAGAGTGAACAGTTTGCAGACCACATAAAACCATCCAATTTTCACAGTCAACCACACCTTCCCAATGGCTGCAGAAAATTGCCATTGACTTCAGTTGTTTGCTCGCTCTGGAAAACCAGCGCAGCGGTGATGGGGAGGAGAGGATGAAGAGCGAGTGTGAAGGAGAGAAATGCGGGTGACGAGAAAAGGGCAAAGTGGAGGTACAGAAGAAGAGGACAGGCCTGGAGATGCACATGAAAGGGTGAGAGCACTGAGGAGGAAAGGGAGACGGGAGCAGACATGGAGTGGAGGGAAAAACATAAGGAAACGACTAGAGGGAGAGAGCAGTGGAGGGTGAGAGAACAGCCAGAGAGAGGGAGCAGGGTGGGGGTTGTGGCTTCCCCTCTTGACTGCTATTGATTTTCTGTAAGCCTCAGAGTGCATCAGCTATTTCTATCCATTTCCTCCACCTCTCCCTCCCTTTCTCATCCCTCCCCCCTGCACTCAGCTCAGACACCCTCCTTACACATCCTCCTCCTCACACTCTCCATCACTTCATCACCATCCCTCCCAGCCACCGATCTATTTCCCTATCTGCCGGCCTGTCTCTCTCCCATATATTCCTGCAGCTTTATCGCACAGCATCCACGTTTCCTTTCCTTGCCCTATCGCACCATCTCTGTCCACCATCTCCATCACCCTCTCTCTTGCAGTCTTTCTCCTTTAAACTGCCTCTTCCTCGCTCATGTCTAAACAGGAAAACACAGTAGAGTGTGGGTGAATATAAAGGGTGGTTGAACAGATAAGATGAATGATAAGTGACTTAACAAATAAGCAGCTTGACAAACAGCAAAATAGACAGAAACCGCAACAACTGCTGCAGAACTTGTACCTATTCACGTGGCAAACACAGAAAGTCAAAATATTTTGGGGGGAAATTTAACATACATGTAACACAAACACACAGACACACACACACACACACACATATATATGTATATATATATGCACCTCTCACATCACCCCGCCTCCTGAACACATGTCACAGCACGCTTCACACCCTAGCGCAAAGCAGTCAAGTAACAAGCTGATATCCAGGCTTAAAATAGGCGGGCATGTAGCGCTTGCCCAGCCATTACCTGCTTCGCATGTGCTTGACGGCAAAAGAGTGTTTGTGAGCGTGCGTATAGAAATGGGAATGATTCTACCTCTCCTCTCCCACTTCATTGTCCTCCTACCTCTCCCTTCTCATTATCTTTCTCATTATCTTCTTTTCTGTTGTTACTGATGAAGTGCTTGAGGTTACTCCTCCATCCTGCGCTTCTTCTCAAGACTGAGAATTTGCATGCCACAGTTTTGTGTTTGTATGCAACATACTTGAAGAGGAGGTAGTTTGCGTATAGGCAGCAGCACTGCTTTGGCCAAAATGAGAACATGCACAAGGAACATGAAGAGGAAAAGAAAACTGAAATGTACATGTCAATAAATTCATAAGCTTATGTGCTAACCACAAACCCCCTCAGCATAACCCTAAAGAAGAACATTTCTATTGTATAATATCTAGAATATAAGCTTGGTATCTTTTGCTATGTGGTTAAGAACAGGTCTTTATGGGCCATTACTTCTCATCAAGTTAATATCAGTAATATCAGTTAATTTGATACACATCACTGATTTGTTTGGTTTTTACACAAAGCTCCTACCAGCAAAAAAAGAAAAAAGACCTCATTTAAAAAAGTCACTGCTTCAAAATATTAATTTCTCCCTGCACTCAAATGTATGCATATGCAAATATTGATGCTAGAAGTTTTTTCTTTGAACGGGGACATTTCTCTGTGTTCAACTCAAATCGGAGTACACAGAAGCAGGATTTTGCGACAGGTAGTTCCTAAAACAATCTAAAAATAACCTTTAAAATGACAGTTTTGACTTAGAAAAGACCTTTCAAAGTAGCTTAAAGCATGCCATAACAGGCCCCCAGCGCTCAAATGCACTCGCAGCTCAAGGACAATACCCGCCTGAGTGCACTGTCAGTCCTGTCCAGTTTCACCGGCATTAACAGCTCCATGGAGGATATTCTGTTAGTCAATAAGAGCATTTCCAGTTGATTGTTTAGTGAAATGTTTCATCTAAACATGTTAATTAATGTGCCATCTACCATTGCTCTCTTGTTTCTTTTTGCTTCTGTCAACTTCTTCTCAGCACATGCGAATGTTTTGACAGTGACATCATTTTGTCTGTATCCATATGTTTTCTGACAGTCCCCTCCCTGCTCCCAGCCCACCCAGGGAGCAAGTAAACAAGGCATATGTACTTACACACAGTCAGTAGGAAAGTAAGTTCCTAAATAACACAGAATACGCACAGCTAACCACTATTTTCACTTTCTCGCGCTCCCTTCTGTCTTCACAATCTCCCTGTCACCCCAGTTCCCCAATGAAAGCCAGAAACCATCTGAGAGGCAGTATTAGGGGAGAGAAAGTAATGTGCAGAAAAGGAGAGACAGATGACAGTCTTAATTCTCTTCTTCCATCATAAATCTCGACACTGTTGCCACAAACTGAGCTTTAAACTCACTTCAGCTACATTCAGAGGCACTAATTGGAAAAAAAAAAGATTGCAGAAATTAACTTGTTCTGTGTCTTTGAAGCAACAAACGCACAATTTATAAGTCAAGAATCAATGTCACCATATCTGCATGAAACGTCAAATGTCTGAATTAAAATCCTGTAATTACTTGTGAATTTTCTTTAATTTTGTTTCCGTGACAGCAGCAACTCAACCAGATGGTTATATGATGCTAAAAATAAAAAGGTAAATGTCACTTTATTTACACGACGGAAATACCACAGTAAAGACACACACAAGCGCACACAGGTATAATAATGCTTTTGTTCAACAGGTGCCAATATATGCATACTATCTGAAAAGGTCCGCCCTAACTAATACATTGAATAATAGGTTTGGAATGATTTATGTCCAGCAACAATCTTCATGACAAAAAAGCATGTATGCTCATATTAAAAGTAGTTTCCAACAACAATGCCCACAGAAGTTTCAAACACATCAGTTTTGCCTCATGAATGTGCAAATGCTGCAGCAAGGCAAAGTTTTCACAATGTATTGTTACTAAACAAAAATCTGTTTTTGTTTAATTAAGGCAATTAGGTCGTCGCTTTGCCAACTACAAACATGGCGTCAATTACAATGTTAGCTAAAGGCGTTAAAGCATTTTCTGGGAAATCTGTATCACCTTTTTACTGGGTAACTGTATATAAAAGCGAGCTCCAGAATCTAATCACATCTTCTAATCAATGTAGAGAACCTGTGGTGTGCGTCCAAAGATTCTTTCTTTCTGCTGTTCTCGACTTATCACATTAAGAAAAATCTGTCCATACAGTCACAGATTCCACAATGACAACATACAGTATATCCCGCTTACCATGTTCCACTGTGGTAGGACGGTAAAACAAAAAAGACTGATTCTGTTCCAAGTTATGCACACCAACACACTGAATCAACAGATGTAGACTGTGGGTATAAGCCATGTGGCATTCACCTTCCCTTCCGCTATCTACATGTTACGGTTTTCAAAATCCTCTTTGCTCTAGGAAACAACAACCTCAAAGGATTCTTCAAATGGCAAGTTTTACTCAAATCTGAATGCTGCAACAAGAATGGCTTGTTCAGTTCTTTCTGTGAATGGTTGTTAAAACTACACATATGTTTATGCCATTTTCTGTCTGGCGGGTGTGTTTTTTTTTCACATTTGCCCATCATTATGGCAAAAGTTTAATTTTCAATTTCAAAGCTTGTCCTCCAAAACAAGTTCCCTTCACAACACTATTTTAGAGGGTATCATCCCTGCATCCTGGGCTAAAAGATGTCCGTGACAACTGTGATTGGTTTAAAGAATTACAAACAAGCCACTGTGTTTTTTTCCCTCTTTCCCAAAATGATCATGGGTGCAGCCACACCATTCTCCAGCACTGACACATCTGTAAGGAGAGGCCAGCAACTAAGCTCCACAGTCAACAGCTTATATCAGATATAAAAGCCCAAAAGCACATGATAAATTCAAATGCTACAAATTGTGAGTCACCTAGTCCAAACACACCTCCCTTGAGTAAATAAAAAATAAAAATAAATGAATAAATTAATGAATTAACTAAAGTCTTTGCATTCTGTCCAATAAAATATACACATGTCCAATTAAAACAAGGATTTAATTAAATCCAAAAGTATAACCTGAATTCCAAATACCCTCAAACCCCTGTGGGCTTGAAAGGTGGCAAAAAAAAAAAAACTCAGATCAAAACAGTCACAGAAACCTGTCATTCACTTCCCCACCATCCCTGCAGCATGTTCCAGCTCTCTGCTGCACTGTATCTGTATACACTGTATATTTAAACAGTCCTTGTTTTGCCAAAATACAACTCTGTGAAGCCCTGAATCTTCAATGAGTGTAGCATATTTAGCCATATGTTGGCAAATTGAAAAACACTCAGCATATGTGTTGACAGCAGAGGAGTGAATTATGTTGCAATACAGATTTGAGAATAAAAATGTTTTCGTAAAATGTAACTTTACAAAACACCCAAAACAAACTATCTCAATCTACACCTATGTAGACTTGCAGTAAGATACTCAGGCCATGTATATGAAGAGCAATGCCTTTTAAAACCGAAAAAGGACGAGAAGGGGTGGAAATAGGGAAGGACACAGTGAGGGGTTATGTTGAAACGACAAGCAACACTGAGGATGCTAAACGATTGAGACATAGAATTTCTACAGAAGCAACTGGAGGGTAAAAAAAAAAAAAAGAATGAAGACTCAGGAAAAGGTAGAGGTGGTGACATCCATTTCATGAGAACTGGTTCGGCTTGAAACTGGATTTGAAGGGGTTAAAGACAGTCCCACCTTACCTACAGCGTTCATTTTGACAAAAAAAATGTTTCCATACATTCATTGAGTTACAAAACCAGGTAGTGAAATTTACAAATTTACAAAGAACCCACACCTATCTGAAGACATACTGCTTTTGAACTACATCCAGTGGACAGCGGTACTACAAGTTTGCTCCCATGACATAATCAAGGTACATCCCCTGAACATACCCAGTTATATCAACAGGGACAAAAGGCTAACATGCAAAACAGCAGGAGCAAACAACACCTCCCTCTCTTCCTTCTAACAACATTCATGCCATTCTGACATATACCTTTACCTACACTTACAAACTCACTGCTGGTCTTGACTTCAATCATGTCCTCTGCCCTCTCCATGTCGCCATCTGCTCCCAGCTAATAATTTTTGATCTCTCTCTTTCTAGTCACAGTATCCACACCTCCTCCCAGGTTGCACACTCAACTGCTCTCTAAAAGCATGCTTCCGCTCTGTGCTTTGCTTACAGTAAAACTAATGACATGCTATGTCTCCTCCACAGTCAGCCCTATTCCATGAAATTTGTTCACATCCTCCTTTTGCTATTACTCCCTGGCCTCAGCCTAATTATCTCTCCCTTTCCTTCCTCATCCCCTCACTGCGCTTGACCTTCCTAAAACTCATGTGCTGCACTTCCTCGCTGCGCTCCTATAACTGCACTGACTTCTTTTTAAACACACTCCTCTCTTTTCCAGCTCTGTTTTTGCACTCTTCCTGGCCTCTTTCGCCTCTCCTTTTACTGACCTTTCTTAAGGCTTTTAGTGACCTCTGGAATTCCCTCTTCCACTCCCTCTTAGAAGTACTTTTTTCAGAGCCCTTCCCTTAGATTCTGAGCTAATTTAAGGTCACTCTCTACTATTCCAAAGATCTTCTCTTGCTGACCAAAACGACTGCTTTGTTGTTTATTTGGAGTGACAGAGGAGCAGGGAACCCCTGCTACTTGGTCAATCCAAGTGAAAGAGTTTCTCTTCAAACTGGAGGGGGTTGCCTGGGCGACAAGACAAAGGAAAGTAAAAAAAACAGAGTGCATGTTTCCACTTCTGTTACAGACAGAAGGATGGAGAGGATAGGAGTGGAGTGGAGGGGTAGAGGTAGAGTGGCAGTAGTGTCCGCCTCTCTGCTGCTTTGGGCAATCCATTAAAACGATCCTTCCATTAGACAAATGTGAGGGAGGAGGCCAAAGAAAATGGACCAGAGGGGTACAGAAAGGGTGGACTGATCCAGAGGGGAGGGAGAAATGAATGTGACTAGGAGAGGACAGGCTGTGACAGAGGTTGGTCAGAATCGGGGTAGGATATCAACTGCTACAGAGGATGTTTTTAATCCATTTGGACCAGTTCAGCAGCAGTTTTAAGCATTTTTGAACCACATTTTCTGTGCTTCCCTTTTGCTCTTTGAGTCTCAATTTTGCGGACATGAGCTCGCAACACATTTACCTCATAACGCATGATGATTTCCTAAGCTTGCAAGCAAACTCATTTCAACAGTATATGAGACAGAATGTCAAAAGCAGAAAAGGAAAAAAAGAGTGCACTACAGACAGTATGTAGCAAGCATGAAAGACGAAGGCCCAAAGGGGGAAATGGGACCAAAAGAATTACAACAGATTCCATGAAAGGAAGGAGAAGGAGAGCCTGAAGAGTACGGATATCATTATCTTTCATGCCCAACGCAGGTGACTAGCATGGGAAGAATAGATTAAGTATCTCTCCTTCTCTTGCACTCTCCCCAACAAGCAAGGCCCATTCTGGGAATGGAAAGAGGGTCTAATAAAAGGTGTGTAGTGTTGGGGAAAGGTCCAGCTAGCCAGCTGCTTCATTCTTGAAAGAGAATATTCAACTATAAATTAGTCCCAATGCGTCCTCTGGCTAAGTTAACAATGGAAGTAACACTCAAAGATAAAACAAATACAGAATTTTTATTTTCATTAAAACAAAGCTTGCATTACTATTGAGCTACTGCAGCTACTATAACAAGAATATGCCAACAAAGTTGCAACTGTCAGACTTATCTTATCTCACTTGAACAAATATAGTAAAGCAAAACACAAATGTGTGCACATTCACCTGTATTTTTTTTCCAAATTACTGTTCTTTTGTTTGCTGTAGGTTTAAAAATAGTCTTGATAACGAGTCAGTGAGTATCTAGAATAGCGAAGCGGTGCCTTCTCCTCTAGCTCAAAATCAATTCGGATGGAAATACAATAGAGCCATTCTATCTATTGATTTGAGCTATCCTATACATGTCATAGCCAAGATACTATGACAGAGTACAGGTCGCAGATCACAGCAGACCAATGAACTCTGATGATGACTAGAGCTTCTTTAGTAATGCAGTGTCAAATTGAAATAGGACAAAAATAGATGAATCACTTGTCTCAGTTCTTTATTGCCTTTCTTTTTAACACAAACATGCAAATGCAGACCTTGGGTTTCCTTTAACCCTGCAAGTCACCCCAAACATGGACATACAACACATATTGCTTAGACAGTCTATAGGCTGGGAGTCCAGAAGGGGCCTTTGTTTGTTTATGTGTGTTCAGCTGTTTTGTTTTTTTCTTTCGTACTCTCACTCTCCCAGACAGGTAATTCCAGTCTCCATACGCAGTTGCTAAGCTTTCTGTGTACGCGGGTATGCGGACACCTTCTGTTTAAAGTTGTCTGTTTTTCACTAAAGCCATAGACTTCCTGTGCTTTATGTGTGGGGATTTGGCCTGGTAGAAAATAGTTTTAAGCTTTTTATACAAACTAGCTTTATTTGACTGTGCAGTTGAATATGGTGCCCAAGATAAACAATACCTAGTAGTGACAGAGCTAACCCACGGTTTACTACATCATCCATCATACATGAATTGTTCAGTGAGAGGAGTGTTAGTCTGTGGATTGCATGTTAAGCTTTTCCTGCATGTAGAATTAGTATAAGTAGTTAGTCAGGTCAAGACAGTGCAAAACTCTCTTTTTATTTGTTCCTTATAGTTTGATTGTCAATGATTCAAATTAATCTGAAATGTGATTTAGTTCTTTTTTTATTTTAAATCAATCTACATTAGGAGTGCTTGGTACAAATATGCATCAGTTTTTTGTTTAGAACTATACAATGTTTCTTAAAAAATGATTACTGATGTAATATTCCCCAGAACACCCCTGGAGACAGCGACCATGTACAGAAGCATTTCTTAACTTGAGAAGCCTGTTTGGTGTGCTATTAGCTTTAGTGAAAGAAAAGCTTTCCCATAGCCTCAGTGAATGTGAAACTCTAGCTGTGCTGTTTCAATGTTATGTGGTTCACTACACTGCATTCGCTGTGTGAGAGTGCCCTCACATGTATTGTACACCCAGCAACAGTCCACACACACCCTCGACAAGTTTTGCTTTGCTCTGAAGCAAAGACATCAGAGCATATGTTTACCAGGTAGTTTGTGGTAAAGAACGCCTCTATCTGAAACGGAATATGCTCATACAGCTGACAGAAGCTGTAAATCTGTTAGCGTAGAGGCCATGGTAAACCTTATAACACGAAACATCCTATTTTGGTGAGCTGGTAGTCTTTTTTGAATATGTGTATGCAAAAAAAAAAATGTATCTACAATATGACCATCTAACTATGAAGCTACACAATACCATATTTAAAATGAACTAGTGTCAGTACAGAAATAACCTATATGATAGGTGCCTATTTTCTTTTTCATTTCTTGAGCTTCACCTTTGCAGCCCACAAAGCCAACCCTGTGGGTTATCTACCCACCATATTTACTCCAAGTACCCATTACTGTCTTTTAAAGAGAGTAGACCATGCCTAGTTTAGACAAAGATTAGCCTGTACGCATTGTAAGGCTTGTTACCTAGCTACATCAATATTTGTGTAATTGACTCAAAGTAGACATGCCACAGTGCCTTAAGAAATGCAGTCTGGTTAAGTTGAACTGGCTCGAAGCTACCCCAGTCCACACCACAGACTGCTGTTGTTCATTTACCTACTGTATGTGCTAACTGTGCACCACATCCACACTACAGCTCAGTGGCAAGCACGTAAAACACCCCATCTAATTACATCAAATGTGTTCACACATGCACAGACAACACTGTCATGCCAACCCCAGGGCAGTCCCCTACTTCTTAATTTGCTTCTGAAAAGATATTAAAACACCTCCATCCCTTCAACTCGGAGACTGTGTGAAAATAAAAGTCGTTTAAAAAAATAAAAAATGTATGACTCGATCCTATACAAGCACATACACGGTCTGTAATAAGTGTGAAGATTTACCTGCTGCCGGGATGCGGTGCGCTCCGGGGACCGAGGACAGCCTCTGAATGCCGGGAGAGGCGTTACTTCCCGGGGCTCGCTGCTGGTTCTCCGAGTGGTTGCTGTGAGCTCCAAGTGGCGAGCAGCCGGCACCGTGCTGCTGCTGTGGATGTAGCTGCTGCTGCTGATGGTGGTGATGGTGGTGGTGGTGGTGATGGTGGTTAGATACCATAACTCCGCTGCCGGTTATTCCATTGCCATTGCCAACACTGTACTGCTGGTAATAACCAGACCGAGAGCGCGATCGAGTCCTTGGGGGCTCCATGGCCATTTGGTGGGGGTGAAGGGGATGGAAGAGGAAAGAGGAGGACGCGGCTGGGGACTGCGGCGGAGAGCCGTTGGTAGATCCAGGCTGTACAAAGCCCCTCGCCCCGCTCTGGCTGTAACTATAGCCCCCGAGTCCTCTGCCCCCCTCCGCGCCCCCGTACTCTGTTCGCTCCGCCGACTCCGCCGCCCCCGCCTCGTCGAATAAATCAGCCCCTTTAGGGACAGGCTCCGGGGTGGAGGGCAGCCGGGGGCAAACTCTAGGCTCCTGAGTCGTTGGCTGTCCAGCGGCTGCGATTGGCATTTCCTTTCGGGCTATTTCCTCTGTTTCTCCCCTTTTTTTTCTGCGTTTTTTCCTCTCGTTTCCTCTCACAGAAGAAGCTTTTCACAGACTGTTCAGAAACACAAAGTTGGAGACTTAAAGCAGAGCAGCGATGTTTCCTCCTCCTCTCTAAAGCAAAAAAAAAAACCAACAAACAAAAAAAAAACATAGACCAAATCAAAGTATTTACACCAACTACACCCTTGTTTGTTTTGACAAACACGTGTGCTGTAATTTGGGTTTAGCTTGTAGTTAAACTTCCCTCAAGTTTGTCTGAGTAACGTTACTAAAAACAGCGTGATTCCCCCAAACTGGTTCGACAACTAAACAACGCTGCCTGGTCAAGATACCATCTCGTGTTTTTAACTAAACACGGCGGTGGGAAGGTTAAACACTGGTTCTCCTTTCGTATGAGATTCATCTCACGGGTTACCAGCGACGTTCACTCCACAACAACCGAGCGAGTACGGCCATGGCTCGCTAGCTCACGGGAGGCTAACGTCGGGGAGGGGGGGGCATGCTAACATTAGAGCGCATAGCACACTGTGGTGGTAAACGCGTTATTGTGCCTATTCTAACCGTACGATAATTGTGTTAGCATACCCTAGCGTTTTCTTATAACCGTATTCAACCCCGGAGTGAGTTTAAAGCAACTTTATCTACTTTAAACCGCATTTAAACTTGTTTAGCCAGTCTGCGTAACGTCGCTCGCTAGCTTGGCAAGCCATACCAACCCCTCCTCCTCCACCGACCAACACAGAGAAAAATCCCGTAGCTAGCCACCCACGCCTCGAATCCCTTTAAAATGCTTGGTTAATAGTGACAAAAAGAGGTTTCGAGTGAAAAAGAAAAAAAAAACTTATTCGGGTTGATTTCACTAGTGAGCCGGTAGTGTTTCCCCTCCTCAGCTGTAAAGAGGCAAGCGGTGAAAGCGTAGAGAGAGAGATAAAAAAAAAAAAAAAGTGGTCAACCTAAAATTACAAAGAAAGAACCACGGCTAAAATTAACACGATCTTAAAGAATGACCCCGCCTCTGAGTCTACAGCTGAAAACCGGTTTAATTTCTCTATCCGGAGTAGTTTTTATTCAATACAACAACTTACCTTCAACGTGCTTCGACTCGACTGTACTCCTGACTCGGATCTGTCGATAATATTGTGAGCCCTGCGTGTGAGTGTATGTGAATGTGAGTGTATGAGCCCAGTGTTCGCTTGGTGTCAGCGTGAAATGTGACAGACCGTCAACGCTCAAGTCGGATTTCACCAGGCGCGACCAATCAATACCGGAAAACACGCCGCGTTTGTAGTTACTTTCGGCACAACCCCTACCTTATTCTTTCACCGAGAACAAAAGAAAACGACGGGATATTTAAAAAGCGTTAAATCTGGCTCGCTTTTTGCTCGTTTCACCTGGTAACTTCGACTTTTACCGGCTACGCGAACCGGTTCGCCGATCGGTGCTCGATTAGCAGGCCCTGTTAAATCAGAAGCTGTGGATAGCAGAGAGGCAGGCTAAAAGGGGCTTTAAATTATTTATTTACAAATACCAAGCCTACCCATTGCAGCTGTTTCCTTCTGGAGCCGAAAGTTCGCTTTAAAAATAAGTATTCGCTGTGTTTGCAAAAGTTGCACAGGCGGCCGGTTCACAGCAGCTACAAAACGGAGAAGGGGTTTATTTAGACCCCTAATCTGAAATAAATTAGCTTAATGGAAGCTACATCACCAGGATGAATGAAGTGAGTGGGATCTAAGCCAAAGTTCTCACTGACTGAGCAGGTTTGTGCATGTTTTCGTGGGTTTTGGCAATCTTTTTATCTAGCAACTGGTGAAGCTAAAGAGAGTGTAACACATTTTTAGTGGGAACATTTAAGGGCTTGTTGTGTCAAAGGTCAAGGATGTGGCCTGTATGGAACACTTATGAGAGACTATTGCAAATAATGTGTCATGTTGATATTCTAGGAGTGTGTGTGTGCGGTGGCAGGAGGGTGTGATGGTGTGATAGGAAGCCATGTGAGGAGGGGAAAACATGTATGTGATTTCTGTCTGTCCTCTCTTTCACACCATCTCGCCTACTATACCCTATTCCCTCGGTCTTGTTCTCTCATTTCACACACACTCAACCCCAACCCATCAACACCACTCCTAATACACACACACCCAGCACACACACATTCTCTCCTCATTACACTCCCTTTCCCTACTTTGATGATATGCAAATATCCCTCCCACCCTCCTTCCTCTCACTCCTCCCTTCCTCCCTCCCTACCTCCCTCCCACAAGCAGCAAGCCTCCACACACACACACACACACACACACACACACACACATCACACACAGGCTAATGCGCTGTGGCAGCGTCCACAGACAGGCGGGGAGGATCAATTTTTCACCCAGTGTGCTACCGATATTCATAAGATAAGGCCACCGAAGATCGAGGAGAAGGGAGAGAGGGGAGAAAGGTGGGGGGAAAGAAAGGGGAACAGCGAGGAAAATGGCGAGTGGGTGTAATGAAGGGGGAGGGAGTGCAGAATAAAGGGTGTCCAGGAATAAGGGGTGAGTGGGAAGAAGGAGATTGAGAGGAGGACTAGGGAGCAGTTACTAGGGAGGATGAGCACGGGTGAGAAAGTGGAGAGGGGTGGGGAAGTCTCGTGGGTGTGTGTGGGGAGGCAGGGAGGGTGGAGGCAGGATGAGTAAGTGGGTTAGGGGTGGTAGGGAAAGGGGGATGGGGGTGTAGAGAGGGCTCTGGGGGATGGGATTGGGAATGGATAGGGTGGTAAGGGAAAACGAGGGATGGTGTGTGTCTATGTGCGGATGGAGGTGGGGGGGTTATTTTGCTGACGTGCTCTCTTATTGGCTTGTTCAAACGCGGGGGGGAGGGGCAGCCACAAACCATACTCTCGCCAGCTGTAGGGAAGAGCAGAGAAACAAAGAGAGAGAGGAGAGCGAGAGAGGGAGGGGGCCCAGATATGTGTTTTAATGTTGATATTCTGGTCTAATTAGATTCCTGTCTTGAGTGGCGGAATGAATGGAGCTGATCATATAGAAATGGGTGCAGTAGAAGAGGAAGCAGGCTTTGTTTGAGGATTCTTAGTGCACACAAGGGGTTCCTGATGTATAGTGGAGACACAGAGGCAAGCAAATTGGCAACACTGTCTCTTTCTGGATCCATCCAAACTCACATTTACTATGTTGAAAAGGAGTGTCTTCCCAGGAGCAAATGAATTTTAGATGACATGTCATCGCTTTAATACTTGCAGCGCTACCTAAGCATTATGCAATATGTTCTTGAAGACGACATGTCAAAATTTCAAATAACCCAAGTGTTTGAAACTTCAGAAAGTTTATTAAAAAAAATACACACATGGCTGTTTACAGTACAGTGGGATATTTGTGCCACCCGTTTGTGTAAATGTTTTTTTTTTAATTGTAAAATTAAAAGAGGATTAAATAGAACGCTTTAACAGCATAGAAAAAGAAAATACCATTCCAGCACACACAAGAAGGCAGATTGAGTGCCATGTGTTTGTGGAGCCCAGCTGAACTCCGCCTGCTAAACCAGTCCGCTGGCTGTGACAGACTGTCAGGCAGGGAAATAGAGAGGGTGGTGCGTATGTGTGTGTGTGTGTGTGTGTGTGCGTGTGTGTGTGTGTGTGTGTGTGTGTGTGTGTGTGTGTGTGTGTGTTAGAACAGAACAAGATGAAAAAAAATTAAACAAAAGAGGCAGATTGACCAATGCGACCAAAACACACACAAAAATCCAACAGAAAGAAAAATGACAAACAAGAGCGACATAGAGAAACATACAACGAGAAAAAGAAAAAGGGGTGCATACTGTAGTCATACATGGAGAATGAAGGAGAGAGAGAGAGAGAGAGAGAGAGAAAGAGAGAGAGGAGAGAGTAGAGGAGGCCAAGCTTTCTGTGGCTTAGCCAGACTGGAGCGGTGGGACTTGGCTGGCTGTGGACCCTTGGCTTCACTATTAAAGCAAGGGAGAAAAAAAATCACAGTCAAAAAATGAAAAGGGCAACAAGCTATGCCAAGAATGCACAGGCAAGAAGCAACACATTAGGTTCTTTCCTTCTGCCTGCCTTTCTGTTTCCCCAAGCAGATCTAAACAATAGGTGGGAGCAGCCCTGAGAACCGAGCACTGTACAGTTTACGGCTCAGTTACTCGGCTAACTCTGGAAGTTTGAAACCGTGTATAATGATACGTCACCCTCTAATATACAGTTGCCTCTTATGTTTTATTATAAGGAGCTTTGAAGTTGTTAAAATCAGCTTATTCCACGTGGCCTGACAGTATCATAGATATTTTGTATCTGTAAGCTGTAGGATGTGTTTTAGTGGAATATTCAAACCCAAGATGGACATATTTTTCGTGTTTGCATCATGAAATGAAATGGAAATTTGATTTAAATGTGGTGTGTGTTATTTTATATGCATTTCCCCAAAAATCAGGCTTTAGCATCTTTAATACCTTGCAGTCTTTGCAATCTGACTAGAATTTAAACTAAATCCTGTGACTTTAAGCACTTTTAAGCTCGGCTGCACAGTATTAGCCCATCAGTAGGGTTTAGTATCTTAGTTGTGTTGCTAATAAAGTAAAATTGTCAGATGATTTATCAGAGTTTGGAAATATCCTCTTGTATGTTCTGTTAAAGCAAGACAAAGAGTCAGCAGCCATGCCAGCAACTCTGTCAGGTTTAAATGTTGAAAGTTATTATTAAATACAGAGCACAGCTGCGTTTATGGAGATGTTGCTATCATTTTGCATGTATTCAGTCAAGAACCAAAGTTGGGGACACATAAAAACTGACCATGGGAATAGAGAATAATGTAGATCAGGGGGACAGGGAGAATTTGGCTCCTCTTAATAAGACATGTGATAACCTGAAACACTGATTTGTGACATTTTGGGAGGCTCTCTCAAATAGAGACACTATTTTTTGCCTTGCATTTCTATTTTTCTGTCTCTTAACCATCGACCATGTGTGAATTTTGGGCTTTTATTGATGTATTATTCATGCATGCAGGCGTTTCATCACTAATTCACTTTAACAAAGATACCGACATGCATGCTTGTCTTGCCATCACGCATCGAAGTGTGCACAATATTATAAACTCACCTTATCTCAAAGATCAGAAAAAAAACTTCCTTACAACAGAAGCACAAACCTAACCGTGTGGTGTTGACAACAGGCAGAAGCAGCTATTTTTCTTTTCTGTTTTTTAAATTCTTATTATTCATATTACCATTAATATCAATTATAATAAATAAAAATAGAAATTAGGTGCTTTGTAAATGTTGTATGTCATTTCTCATCACCAAAATGGGAAAAATCTCACTAAATCTCACCAAATAAGACAAAACCTAGATGAAAAGTATCACATTTCATGGCAAGCCATTCAAAACTCCATACACAATGTTTTAGTAAAGCCATGGTGGCACTACAGAAAAAGTCAGGGATTCAACAAAGGCATTATTACTGTCTTCTGAGGACCGTATATGTTTGCTTAAAACCTCACGACAAACCATTTGACTTTTATTGTGATATTTTAGTCTAGAGCAAAACGGTGACCCGACCAATTAGCTGCAACCTTTTACTAACTTTGCTAAAAATGTCCTAAAATTCTCAAACTTGTCATTTGCAGGATTTACCCTTGTTTTGTTACGCAGCTCTTGACTTTAATGCAGCTTTTGTTGCATCATACTGTGCTAAGTTCAGCTTTTGGTAGGTGGTGTGGTGTGCGTATGGCATTCCAGAAGTTGCATCAGACATTTTAAGATTTGTACATCAGCCCTAAAGAGAATTAAAATCCAGAGCAACACTGACACCTGTTTACTATTGGTGCACACACAGACACACAAGTAAACAAAAAAACATCCCTCCAATGGCTTTTCCAAAGACCCTACAAAACAACCAAATATCCCGTAATGCAATCTGACTGACCCAGCCACTCACGGTTACTAATCGCGTAGTAATAGTTGCCATTCCATAATCATATCACTACATGGAGGCATGAGGGGACTTATGGGCTTTGCCAGATTAATAGTGAAAAACAAGGACTTATTTTCCTGACTTTTCCATCCGCTGATACCCTAAGTAGAGGATTATAGCCTTTAGATGGTCTGACTCCACGAAGGCCGTCACAGAGGGGGGATATTTGTGAAAAACACACCCCTAGAAACGGCTCGCCACACCACAGTGTTTAACTCACCAAAATATCCGTCCGACTGTGCCAAAGAAGCACCAGAATGGCTTGTCGCAGCGGATGGGTGGGAGAATTAGTTTTGGCTTGTTTAGAAATGTCTAAGCTGTTTTTCTTGCTTTAACAAACTAGTGATTATCAAAGAAGCAAGAGGAACTCATTCTGACAACTGATATTTTTTACATGAATAGTATAAACATGAGCAGAGGGGGGAAAAAAAAAAAAAAAGTTTCCCTCAAACAGGTACGGCCAAATCACCATGTGGTCCTTTGGTTATCTTCTTCTGTCAAATGTTTGAAATGCTGCTTGATTTTTTTTTTTCCTTGCCATATGTTTTGTGCTGTGAGGCTGACTGTGTGTATGCAGCTGAGATGCAACCCTAAAGCCATGTCATATTCTGGGCTCGGAGGAGAAAGAAGGATGCCAAGAGCTGAAACGTGATGACTAGTGGGTGTGTGAGAGTGAGTGGGGAAAAGGAATCCTTCCAAAGGCTGCTTTTTTTGCTGTGTGTGTGTGTGTGTGTACGTTCATGTGTACGCACATGTGATCAAGAGTGCATTTATGTGTGGGAAGAAGGAATCCTTCCAGCCGTTTTCTTTCCTGAGCCTCTTCCTGTGTCCCCTCCACCTCCCCCCACCTCCCCCCCCTGCATACAATTCTCAAAGCCGGCATCGGAGGGTTTGGCCTCGGCAAGATCCAACCCACCAGAGGACACGGAGGAGAGGAGCCAGTGTTTCTCTACTCTGTCCTCCCGAGCTCTTTCCACCACTCACTGAATGTTACTATAAATCCTCCGGTTCATACATATTCCCACATCCCTCCATCCAGTTTGTGTTGGTGTATCTCATATGACTTGGCAGAAGTGAACCGTGCATATGTGCGTGCCAGAGCGGGAATGTGTCTGTTAAGAGTTTTGGCAGTTTTCTCAACGCGGCCTTACCAAAAGATCCGTTGGGATATGTGGTTTTAACGCCCCCTCTCCTCTCTCCTCTTGTTTCCTTTCTCTCTCCATTTCACAATTACATCGCCTCTGTTTCTCCATGCTCCGCTCCCCTTTTTCTCTTTAATTTTTATTCCCTTTTCCCACCATTCCGGTCCATTTTCCCTTTTATATTCAACCTGTGGAAATCTTCCTTTCTTCCTTCTCCTTCGGACTATTGCTTCTTGCTCTAATGACACCACTCTCAGCTTTTTTTTCTTTTTTTTTGTGCATATTGAATGTCTGCTCTCTATTAAAATCACGACATCATCATTTGCATCAAAAATCACTGTAAGCCGTGCATGTGTATAGGCCTCCGATTCAGGATGTAACTCTCCCAGCGCTGTCCACACACAATGAATGCTGATGGAAAGACATGATAGGTTATCCTGTAGGGAAGGCTGGTCAGATGAAATAGCTACTTGGTATTCCATCCCTCTGCTAAGCATGACACACAGGAGAGGGATGCTGGCAAATATGCAAATGGTGAAATACTTCATATATTTCATGGCCTTCTGAAGTTCATCAGCCACAGAAATGATATGCAGATGTATTTGTGATGTGTAAGGACTACAAAAATATACCTCCAAACATCACATAAACTACTGTGCACTGAATGCTACTTGGATGTATGTATGTGTACATGTTCTTAATGGTGGAAAGTAACCAAGTCCATTTGCTCAGACAGAAGAAAGTCCAAATTACTTTAGTTTTAGTTGTTTGTTTTTCTTTAAGTTTTCTTGGAAATAAGAAAAAATGATATTTTCCACTACATATATCTGGCATTTAAAGGTAGATATTTTTTTGTGGTTTTAAATATGTGATTATTTTGTAACATATGATGGTTCGCGATAGATTAAACTGCCTAACAGTGTATAAACTTGAGAAATCATTAAAACTCTTTTTACAAAACAATTCCTATTTGACACAATTGCATGATGTAACAGCTGATGCAATATTACATATCTTTCTATCATATTATTGTCAGCTTTCTATCCATTCCCAGCCATACAGATATGAATTCTTTTATGCATTTGTACATTAAGATCATAGTTAGTAGTGTTGTTCAACTCGGCTCCTAAAGTGGTGAGGGCCAACAGACACGATTTCCAGGGATCAATTACATTTTAAAAGTGATTAGAAGTGGCTTTTTTTTTTTAGCCATAATTGTTCCAAAAACTAAAAATAATAGTTAAATGCTGCCGGGAGACATCACCGGTAAGTCTGCTGCTCCTACAAACTGCATGTTTATTCGGTAATACGGTGGAGGTAACTTTGACTGATGCATTAGGCCACTAGCCTAAAATAAATTACAACAAAATAATACTGTAGTTGTTCAGCTGTTGTGGTCTTTTGTGCTGTCATAATACTGTGTCTGGATGCACAGCTATGCACAATGTTTATATGTTTCAACCGCCTCCAAGGATAAACGGGATAACAAGTCTCTTTCAGTGTTACTTTGGGGCTGGGAGTTGCAAAGTTTGGGAAATCCTGTTGTATTAGACAGCATAATATTCAGCAGTGTTTTTAATATGATGACCCCCTTACGTATGTAAATAAGGGGAAAAAAATCTAGACAAGAATAGTGAAGTATTGTGCAACATTCCTTTCAGCTATAACCTGTGAATTTTAAA